>NC_048306.1:63204973-63355278 GCF_013100865.1 Trachemys scripta elegans | reverse complement strand
CCCCGTTTCTTCCCACAACGTGGTGCATTCCGGCCCCTCCTCCTCCCCCCTCTCCCTGCTGGCGACGGAGCGGAGCAGAGCAGAGCCGAGCGGTAGCGTGCTCCTGCTCCGTTGAGGAGTCAGAGAGAGGTAGGGACGGGCCTTGGGGAAGGGGGTGGAACAGGGCATATCTGTCCCAGCCCCCCGCCATGCACCCTCCCACACGCCCTCCAGCCCTCTGTCCTGCACCTCCAACCCCCCCACACCCAGCCTTGTACCCTGCACCACCACACACACCCCAGCCCTCTGACCTGATCCTCACCACACACACACACCCAGCCTTCTGCCCTGCACCCCCCCCCCCACCCCCACCCTTCTGCCCTGCACCCCCACATGCCCCCCAGCCCTCTGCCCTGCACCTCTCCCCAACACCCAGCCTTTTGCCCTGCACCTCCACACCCCTCCCAGCCCTCTGCCCTGACCTCGAATCGCCCCGCTCAGCCCGCTGCAGGCCTGGGTAAACAGAACCCCAGGCTGGAAGTGGGCTGAGCAGGCTGGCGGCGTAAGATCAGCATTTTAATTTAATTTTAAAGGAAGCTTCTTAAACATTTTGAAAACATTGTTTACTTTACATACAACAATAGTTTAGTTATATAATATAGACTTATAGAGAGAGACCTTCTAAAAAACGTTAACATGTATTACCGGCATGTAAAACCTTAAATTAAAGTGAATAAATGAAGACTCGGCACACCACTTCTGAAAGGTTGCCTATCCCTGTTCTAGATTAATTATTACTGGTGATTTATAGTAGCACTTGTACAATGCCTAGAGAAGTGGGGTGGGGCTGACAAAAAGGATCCCTCAGTGTTCACATGGCTTGTTTTTCACTAGGTTATGCTTTGCTGCTCTTTAAAATGAGCAAATAATCTTTATTCTAGATGTAAAAGAATTTCATTTAATTTCATCTGCTGCACAGCCCTATCTGAACTCAAGCATATGTTTCCATGTTCTGTTTGATAACAACTCAAATAGCTTTGTAGCAACTGTTCTCGCTATTCCCTCAGTATTTTGTACACCTCACTCAGAACTACCTTAATTTCTCTCTCCACCTCCTCCCCACAAGAATACATAACATCTTTCTTTAACCCTTTTGGATTATCTCCCTGTATTATGCTTATTGTCCTTTGCAGCTTTTCCTCTTTAGACTAATACAGCCAAAAATGTGGCATCAGTACTCCCATGTGCTATTGTAGAATAATTTCCAACAACACACAATATACTCAGAAACTTTGATTTGTGATAGTAAATATGGTGGGCCCAGTTCTGCTCCCACATAGGTTTTATACCAGTGTAATTCCTTTCATTTCCACGTAATTACACCTATATAAATTCGATCAGACTCATGCAATCTACTAACTCATGGTCTGATTCTAACATATTGAAGTAGTAGTCCCTCATTAGAATCAGGCCAGCTGCTGAACCAACTAAAACCTTGTTTTTATTTGTATTTATTCTCTTGCTTTCCTATTCTGAATTCTATGCAACTACTAAAAAGATAGAACGAAGCCATGAATCTTGCATCTGAATTCATTTCTGAAGTTCAGAGAGGTTTGTATCAGGTATTTTAGGTCAGATCCATCTTACAGAAATGTATGAAAGCTAGCATAATGGGGCCCTGATCTTTTATTAGTGTTCGTAGGTGATAGCATCACACAAATAAAAAAGTAGTAGTAATAATAGATTCAGATCCAAATACCCCCAAAATTCAAGAGGGGATTCAGGGTCTGGAATCCTGGTTGAAGCCCAACCCTAAGGCTTGCACCAATATTTTGCAATACAAGAAGAAAATACAGAAAACCAGAAGAGTGGAAGAATATGTGATCAAATCTCATGCCAGTGGGGAAAGGACAATACGGCACAATAGACTAAGGGCATTATAAAGATGAGATTTTGATTTACATTCTATTGAAGCACCATATACAAGCTGTTATTGAAAGTGAGATTTCTGCATTTGATCAATCAGTGGTTTATATCTGTTTTGGCAAATCCTATGGGCCATATGATACTACTCATCATAACTAAGAGTTTGAGACTGCAGACACAAGTTCCCGGAAAAAGTGCCACCAGGCACTGTGGTCAACTTTTCAAAACTAGAACCCTAAAGTTAGCCTCCTAAAATCCATATTTAAATTAGATGGTACCTAAGGGACTTAATTCCATGGGACTTTTTTCCTTAAATCATTCCGGTGCTTTTAAAAATCCCACTCTCCAGCACCTACATGGGGAGATAGCCTCCTGTTTTGAAAATTTTGATCTCTGTTATTGTCCTCTAAACTTCTCACTGCTCCTTCAGCAAGAATATTTCTTACACTGGCCAATATTTACTGATTTTATGCACCAGATTGTAAACACCTTATTCACACTAGTGAGCAGTTATTCACATGAGTAGTCAACTTAACATCAATGGAACTAACTGTGGGAATAAATGCTTACCAATGTAAGGCGTTCACAGTCTCGTCTTATCCAACAAAACTAGGGGCAACCACAAGCATCAGGTTCTTACCTCCCCACCAAGCTTACTGAAGAAGTGTATATAACCCGTAGCTCTATAAAAATATGTAATGTTGGTATAGTCCTACAAAAAAAAAAAAATCCTCCACCCTGGAAGTAAAAGAAAGCACTTGATGCTGGCCCTAGAAAGAGTTCCAGATTTAGATAGCCAAAGTAATAGGTGCCCAATTTGCTGCTGTTGCCTCTTTTTTGCAGGTTCAGTATATCCCAGGCCACTGATGATTCCTCCAGAACAAGTTTCTTTCTCCCTTCACGCCCATAACAGAAGCTGTTTGACTTCTAAAAGGCTCCTTCTGAACAGTAATTTGAAGAGCAAAAAAACCACCCCCCATTATTTTATTTCACAAAGCAGAACCTAAAAATATCACTAAACTTGCAATTGTTACCTGACATTTACTTGAGGTCTTGACATTTTTACCTAATTATAAAATCTCAGGCTGAATATTTTATGTATTTCTGAAGATCACATGCAGCCAATAATTGGTAAGAAAAAACTGCAGTTTTTTTTTTTTTTTTTTTTTTTTTTAAGTTTAGAGGGCTTTTTTTGTTTTTAGAGGACTGGTCGGAATTTTGATTTTTTCCCCCCAGAAGCTTGTGATATGAAATTACAAAGAGCATAAGCTTTGTAGCAGCTGAAGAGGATTTTAAAATTTTAAATTACTATGACACACCTCTATAGAAGTCTTTTTAAAAATCAGGACCCTCTAGGCTGTGTATATTGTAGGCACCCACTGTTAGTTCTAGTGATTCCCAAGTGACCTTTCCTCATATTTAATTTTATTTTCTTCCACTTGCAAAGTTGAGCAGCAGCAGAAACACTACCAAGTTTCCAATGTTGTGTTTTCAAAGCATTCAAAACAGTAGCCCCTAGAAACAACCTGTAGTTAAATGTCTATGAAATTACAGCACTGCAGGACCTGCTGAAAAACTATAGCCAGAAATCCCCAAATGACACATGTATAAGCTCTTGATAACTGATAACTGAACCTTCTCACTTTCCTGGACAAATGACAGGTGAGAGGAAATAGGATTTAAAAACCCTCTCCTTACCACATTACAAGTCTAATGACATCCTCAGACATTTTTATCTGATAACGGCCAGCCTTGTATGAAATGCCCCCAGACATTAATTTCTAGTTTTCAAGATGCTAGAAGCTGACAACAGCCAGGTTATCAGATATTACACAAACAACAGTGCTGCATGATGGAATCTTTCCAAGGAAGCACAGCATTGAGAAAAAGCTTTGCTTGATGCTTGATGCTTGCTTTGCTTTGCTTGATGCAAACACTGACCCAGAAAGTGCCCCAAGGATCCACACACGAGATCTCCTGCTTGGGAAACGGGGAAATGGTTGGAGTCAGTTGCCTCAATGGTACTATTCCCCCACTCTCCTGGGCACACTCAATTACAAGATTTACAGGGAAAACTGGAGAATGAATGTGTCTGAGACAGGAGGGAGCAGAATGAAATGGACAAATGTCCTGCAATCAGCCTGTATAAGTTACTCAGAAAGGCAGTTCAACCCAGGAAAATTTTGCAGAAACTCCTCCAGGCAGAGGGTATCCATTAAGGGAGTCTCAAGAACAGCTGTGGATAGAAGTCAGCATGGCAGTGGAGCTGATTTGGAGCTACGTTGCCAAGGAACCAAGGGAGATAGAGTTAGGGGCAATATGAGGTGAATGGCCTCACACAGATGACCATGCCCCTTAGACAGATCCCACAGGATAAACAATCAGGGGTGTTCTGTGTCCTGGAGACAGAATCTCATTTGCTCTGTCCCCAGGTCAGAAGGTCATAGCATTTAAAGCCAGAAGGGACCACCAGAACATCTAGTCTGACCTCCTGTATATCACAGGCCACCAACCCTATTCAGGACCTGCACTCTAAATCCAACAACTGAAATTAGACCAAATTATTGCAGCCTTCAGGAGACTAAACTATTATGGGTCATAGGCAAAGAATGGCGGGAAGGGGGGACTTAGGTGCACCAGTGCTGGAGGACTCTGCAATTGTGGGGAAATGATTAAGTGAGATATACCCAGACAATCCTGGCAAGTGACCTGAACCCACACACTGGAGAGGAGGCAAACAACCCTCAAGGTTTCTGCCAATCTGACCTGGGGGAAAATTTCTTCCCAATCTCACATAGGGCAACCAGTTAGACCCTGAGCATGTGAACAGGAACCAGGAAGTCAATCACCTGACAGAGAATGAGTGCTTGGTGCCATCTCATAGCTCTGGTGCTCCCCATCCAATGTCCCATTGCCTGCTGTGGCTGTTCCTGATACTTCAGAGGAAAGATTAAAAAAATCTTCCTAGAATATAAGGGGGGGGGGTGATTCCTTCCTGACCCCTGCTGGTGGCTGGTTGGACCCCTGAAGCATGGGCTTTAGGAACATAAGATGTAAACCAGAAATGAATGACTTTAATGGGATTTACGCAGATGCTGGTCTGTTTTCCTGAGTTGGAATGCTCTCCTAAATCTGGGCCTCTGAAAGGAAGACAAACTCCATTCCACCCCAGCAGTGCATCTTCCTGTGCTTCCCCTCCCTCCTGTGGGAGGGGATGTTTTGGCCATCTGATTCAGAATGACCTCATTCATCTAAACTAGTCTTGGGTGATCATCCAGTAGTGTTACTAATAGAGCTGAGTGAACAACATTTTTTTTTAAAAAAATTTTTGGTTCAGTCACTGAAGGAAAAAAATCTGGGGGTTTTAAAAGTTTTTAAATTGTTTCTAAAATAAAACTGAGGGAAATTCTGAAGCAAAACTTCTTTCCAAAACAAGAAATCAAAACTTTTTTTGGGGGGGGAGGAGGGGGAATCCCCAAATCCACTGTTCTGACATTTCCAGCATTTTTTCTCTTTTTTTCCCCAACTGAAACAATTTGAAGTCAACCCAAATCTTCGCTTTTCAGCAAGAAAAGGTACCACAAGAAAATTTTCAACCAGCTCTAGTTTTAAGCTTCTATGAAATTATCCTGAGAGGAAGAAAAATAAGAGTACAGAGAAAAATAGTTTTTAAAAGAGCAAGTCATCCGTTAAAGTGAACTGTTAATTTTGCCATAGTAGTTATGGTAGCTTGAGGTCTAATGTAAAGTCAGCTAATTTTGGGATAAACAGCTTCCATCCTTATTTGATATAGAAGTGGTGACTTTTTTCAGCTGTATAAGATTACAAATTAGGAGACCAGTCAAGTCCACTTGTTTTAATTTTACCAAGTTGGAAAAGGAAGAGCTATGTCATTTCTGAGGAAAACATCTATTAAGTTGTCAGTCATGATATCTTTTGCCTCAACTGTGTGTAGTAACTGCTAGCTCAAAACTGACAGACAACATAAAAGCATTTCAAAAGTGAAAAACAGAACAGCAATTAGCATGCCATGAAGGACTCTGATGAGGCACTGGAATAAAGAGAGAGAGAGAGAATGGCTATCCATGTAAGTAACTGATACTAAAAAGCAGCATGGGACAAATCATGACCTTTGTTGTGCATTTGTGCAGAGGATACAGGGAATATAAGGAGGCTCCTTCTCATGAGAAGCTGGGCAGGAGCTGTGGCACTGGGGACTGTGCCTTTAAGGACTGAGCTTCCTATACAGTGTGTGAATGGGTATTATGAAGATCCTGTTAGGCATAGCTAAATTGGAACCCAAGCTCTTACAAGCACCTTAAGCACTGTGATCACAACATCACAGGGGGTAGTACAGCTGCTATTCTTACATAATCAGTCCCCCAGTACACATACATACTGTACTGTTCTGCCAGACAGTGCAAGATTAGGATCTAGTGTTGTGTATTTAATAGTTAGCTATTAGTAGTTTTGGACATATTCTCTACTCTTTTCTCCCAGATTCTGTCCATATGTTTCTCTCAACTCCAAACGGGGCTTTGATATGACAAAACTCTTTGGTTTCTTCTTACAAGGTGCAGGAGATGCTGGTCAAGATGAGATTCATATGCATATAACAGAGTGCTAGAAATTCTGGGCAGACTGGTATGTTCTACATCATAAGATTTATTCTTGAATGGAAGAATTTTGCCCTCAAGATCAATTTGGGATATTAAAAAACCTCATGTTATAAACTTATTATTATAACCATTTAAAACTAGTGAATGCAGTTGAAATTAAAGCTACTAACTTTCCTTGAGGCAATATTTTTGATCGAAGTTGTGAGAGATAGGTTGCCTGTGTTCTGTTTTATCAACCTTTATCCCAGGTCTTCTTTTCTAAAACATAATTGATGTAGAATGAAATGCTAAGCTGACTAAAAGAGCTGACATGCTTTTTCAAATGAGAAAAGGATTGATCTGAGAGAAAAAGATGACCATACTGTTTGCTTTCTACTGAACCTAATTTAATCATCCCAGTCATTTTTAATTATTTTGTAAATGAGAAAATAATAAACTACAAATGCACACAAGGATACAAAACACATGCCATTTATAGTTTTTGAGCTGAAAATTAATATTTAGCAAATATGCTTCATACTAAACTGAAGAACTATGACAATAAAACTTATGTGATTTCCATCTCTATCATGCATTAGAAATTGGGCTGACAAAACTATAGTAGTTTTTGGGTCAGAGGGAGGAAATACTCAATTTGATTTGGGATTTATAAGAGATGACTGAATTTGTTAAGTTGAATAGATGTGCTTTGAAACATCAAAGATGGCCAAAAAAAAAAGGGGGGGGGGTTGAATAGGCTCAGCTTTTTGATTCTGCCAATCTTAAGGCTTTCATATCAGCTAATTGACTCATGAACACAAGTATTTTTTCACACAGATCATCCACATGCATTAAGACAGATGAATTTGTTGGATTGGTGTCCACATGGATTATCTGCCATGTAATGCTAAATTGCCAACTGCAGAAGATAAAGTAGCCATAGGCAGCACTAGCTGCATAAACAGTAGACCTGAAGAAGAGCTCTCTGTAGTTCTAAAGCTTGTACCTTCCACCAACTAGAGTGACCAGATGTCCCAATTTTATAGGGACAGTCCCAATTTTTGGGTCTTTTTCTTATACAGGCTCCTATTACCCCCCACCCCCGTCTCAATTTTTCACACTTGCTGTCTGGTCACCCTACCACCAACAGAAGCTCATCCAATGAAAGATATTACTTCACCTACCTTGTCTCTGTCAGATACAGAAGTGCCATGTGTAACTAATAATTATCTTTTCTCCCTATTATATCTTTGTCCAGATTCTTTTTAGACTCAAAAAGTTCACTCCACTCACACAGGGCATAGGGGGTAACTTGTTAAAGGGAAGAAAGATGGACATAGGGAAAAGTAGAGGATACAGGGAGAGCACATACATCACATTGAAAGAGGTTTCCTTTAGAAGAAGGATTAGCAGCAACTGTTATTCTTCTTTGTCTGGTTTTCTATGGCAAATCCCAACATAGCATGTCTGATTTCGTATTTGCTAGCTGCCCAGCTGCAAACATCTGAATGCCAACAATTAATTATTGCATATACCTCACTCCAATCCACTTGTTAGTTTCTTCCAATTCTCCTGTCTGGACTGAGGGTTTTTTGCACCACTGACGCAAATCTTTAGTGATGCATAGCTATAAAATGTGACTTTAACCAGTGCAGCTCATACCCCTGTAGCTGCACCACTGCAAAAGCACCCAGTACAAACGCAACTATGGCTGTCAATTAATCACAGTTAACTCACGCGATTAACTCAACAAAATTAATCACAGTTTTAATCGCATTGTTAAACAATAGAATACCAGTTGAAATTTATTAAATAGTTTGGATTGTTTTCTACATTTTCATATATTTTATATTCTGTGTTGTAATTGAAATCAAAGAGTATATTATTTTTATTGCAAATATTTGCACTATAAAAATGATAAAAGAAATAGTATTTTTCAGTTCACCTCCCACAAGTACTGTAGTGCAATCTCTTTGTCGTGAAAGTGCAATTTACAAATCTAGATTTTTTTTGTTACATAACTGCACTCAAAAACAAAACAATGTAAAATTTCAGAGCCTACAAGTCTACTTAGTCCTACTTCCTGTTCAGCCAATCACTCAAACAAGTTTGTTTACATTTACAGGAGATAATACTGCCCGCTTCTTATTTAAAATGTCACCAGAAAGTGATACCAGACATTCGCATGGCACTTGTAGCTGGCATTACAAGGTATTTACATGCCAGGTATGCTAAACATTCGTATGCTCCTTCATGCTTCAGCCACCATTTCAGAGGACATGCTTCCATGCCGATGACTCTTGTCAAAAAAAAAAAATACATTAATTAAATTTGTGACTGAACTCCTCGGGGGAGAATTGTATGTCCTCTGCTCTGTTTTACCTGCATTCTGCGATATATTTCATGTTATAGCAGTCTCGGATGATGACCCAGCACATGTTCATTTTAACACCACTTTCACTGCAGATTTGACAAAACACAAAGAAGGTACCAATGTGAAATTTTTAAAGATAGCTACAGCACTGGATCCAAGGTTTAAGACTCTGAAGTGCCTTCAAAAATCTGAGAGGGACGAGGTGTGGCGCATGCTTTCAGAAGTCTTAAAAGAGCAACACTCCGATGCGGAAACTACAGAACCCGAACCACCAAAAAAATAAAATCAATCACACTTCTCTGGTGGCATCTGACTCCGATAATGAAAATGAACATGCGTCGGTCCGCACTGCTTTGGATTATTGTTGAACATAACCCGCCATCAGCATGGACACATGTCCCCTGGAATGGTGGTTGTTGCATGAAGGGACATATGAATCTTTAGCACATCTGGCACATAAATATCTTGCGATGCCAGCTACAACAGTGCCACGAGAATGCCTGTTCTCACTTTCAGGTGATATTGTAAACAGCATTATCTCCTGAAAATGTAAACAAACTTGTTTGTCTGAGCGATTGGCTTATCATGAAGTAGGACTGAGTGGATTTGCAGGCTCTAAAATTTTATATTGTTTTATTTTTAATACAGTTTTTTATACATAATTCTACATTTATAAGTTCAACTTTCATGATAAAGAGATTGCACTACAGTACTTGTATTAGGTGAATTGAAAAATACTATTTCTTTTTTTTTTACAGTGCAAATACTTGTAATCAAAAATAAATATAAAGTGAGCACTGTACACTTTGTATTCTGTGTTGTAATTGAAATCAATATATTTGAAGATGTAGAAAACATCCACAGATATTTAAATAAATGGTATTCTATTTTTAATCACGCGATTAATTGCCATTATTTTTTTTAGTCGCTTGACAGCGCTAAACCGTTTACTAGGTTGGACGGAGACTAGCAGGGGATATCCACAGAGACAGAAATGGCAGCCTAAGATTCTTCTCATCAATATATTGTTTAGTTTCCACTTCATCCCACTTCACTTATACAGAGCAATGAGAAAACAAACTTCACCTATCCTAGCCAATCACCTTCGTAGAATTGATGTGCATACTTACCAAGAAGCCAATTGCTACAGATAATGGGTTCAGTATTCCCTTAGCAGCAGCTGTTTTGAATGCACCCATTATTAGAGGGAGTCAGGTTGGTGCAAGTGTAACTCACTGAACAGTGTATGCTGTGTCTTTCTCTGGGCCCAATCCATGGATAAGGATGGGTAAGGATAGAAAAGGACAGAGCCTCCATCTTTAGTTCATACTGTAGAGATGCATGTGTTTAGCTATTTAAGTCCCCAGTTCAATCCCCAGTGTATCAGCTAACGTGTGGCAGGTCGCACAAGCAAAGGCCTAGTAGAGCAACCCAAGTTCTAGCCCCTTCACAGCCATTGACTTGCTGTATGGCCAGGGGTAGAGCAACACCCTCTCCGTTCCTCTCCCCCGAGACATGAAAGCTTACTCAGTATCTAAAAATGTGTGGCTGGACTCCAGCTCTACCACAAGCCATCAAAGCGTCCCTCCAGCTTCAACAAAAGAAAGCCTCCACCTCCTAAAAGCCTCATTTATTAGTTTTAGATCTCACCAGACAGGGAAATCAGACCCCAGTGGCCAGCTTAATGCTTCTGGGCCAGATACTCAAAACAAAACAACATACCACATAGTGCTTCAGTCATAGGACTGCCCAACTTTCTCAGGATAGGTTCCTGCAAGCTGCCCATCTACTACAAGCTACACTCTCTTTGTAAGTTCCCTGATTAAGAAACCATTACAGCTGCCTTTAGTGAATCATGCTCAAAGTGTTCAAGCGTTCTCTCGACTCCCCTGGGTCCTTGCTTCCACCAGAACTTTTTTCCTAAATATAGGCTGATGTCACCTCTCTTTGTTAGGAATGGGTATGAATCAAGACCTTGAGAACTCCCTTTGAGGTCCCAAAGTGTCTACACATCCCCCTTCACAAGTACCCTTTCAAGAACTGATTAACGTTGGCAATTGTGATTTGAAGATACTAAGTGCTATGGGCTAAACTGAGTGCTATGGACACCCGTAAGGGGTGCTGTGCAACTGCACCTGACCCCAAGAGGAGATCCAGGAAGGAACTGGAATTCAGAGGGGCATTTACTCTGGGGGAATAAGTTACTTCACCCCTATTTCAAGGTGCAGTTTACCCACCCATATGTGCCAGCTACTCTGGCTCCTCCCCTCCTCTCCTATTAGCATACAGTGAGGAGTCCCAAATGAGCAACCCCTTCCTCCCCTGCACCAGAACTTCAATGTGAGCAGCCCTTACTGTGCTAGGCAGGTGAGCAAAAGAAGCCTCTATTCCCCTGCACAGCTGCAAAAGGGCCAAGGGCAATCTAGGGCTATGGAAGCGATAAACAGGGCTGTGCTACATAGAGCAGGCTATTTTATTGCTTCCTCCTAAGAAGAGAACTAATTGGTGTTATAGAGATGAATCTGCTGTGAGAACGTGTGTAATTTACAAGAAAGCTGGTTTTCTGTGGGGGCTGCCAGTAACCCAATTGTAGCACAGGCCTAAAACAAACACAGGAGGGCACATGGCTCATGGGTTCAGAAGTCGCCCTGGGACATGTCAAAGTCAGATATATGAATAGCATGGTTTTTCCGCCCCACAACTGAAGGAATAAATGAAGCTTGATATTTCCCTCACTCTAACTACTGCACTCAATTAGATTTACCTCATGGATGAGTGAGCTGCAGGTCAGCATCAAACCCTACTGACCTCCCAATCTAGAGGAGCCTCCACAAGAACACTATTTGCTCAAAATCCTAAGCAGTAAATCCTATTGCTGACAAAAGCCTGAGTTATTGCCCACCTGCCTGTGCTCTTGATTAATGGCCCAACCATGGTGGTTAAAAACTGACAATGGAAAGAGTTATATTAAAATTGAGAATGATATTAAAAATGTTCCTGGAAGAGGAGGCTGTGTTTGCAAACAGGTAATTGAATTTCCTCACACTGCCTTGTAAACCTAAGTTTGTTAAAATGAGGTTTGTTTTCATGCGACAGTCCACTGGGAGGCTGATTACTCCAAACACTTCAATAAATGTTGGAGGGGCAAAGAGGAATGTGGAGACTACTTCAGTATATGAAAATTGTATATCTCGTAACTCCCTAATCCTCCTGAAGGAATACATTAAAATGTAAGTTACTTCTTAAAAAGCCAACTGAAATATATATATATGTAAAACGAGCCGTGACTAATTACAGGCCAGCATGATGCCAACTCAGTCATCATATTTAATGTTAAATGAACAATGAAGACCTGGAGGAGGATTTCTTCTCTGGAATTTGGGTTTCTTTGACTCTACTCCACCATCATGGGTGTTGGTTATACAGCTGTGGCTCATGCATGACTCTCCAGTAAATTCTCAGCTCTATTCTGATTATAATTCACAGATTAGTTACTTATTGTCTGTCAATTTCATCTATAAACATAACCTATCAAATTTAAGATTAAGCGGAGCAGCGGGGATACCAAGAAGGTTCATTTGAGTCAGAGAGATGGAATTTCCAGGTGAGAAATGAGCCCTTCTGTTCTTAGGTACCCACCAGCTGGGACCAAACTAGTAATATTATAAACTGCAGGGTGCAAAACCATTTAAATCTTATTCAAAAGAAATCTTTGAACAGATAAGAGAAAAATGGCACATCAAGTTTATAATTATTAAGGGCTGGAGATTGCACATGGAGACAGAAGCAAAAAAAAGGCAAGGGATAAGGACAAGGGACCAGGAACATTACTACATGTTTCTCCAGAGCCAATATGAGCTCCTCTGCAGGGATTATATGTATGTGGGGTTCAGCGGATGAAGGTACCATTGAACAGTTCCTCTTTGCAGCAGATCTGACAGATTTCCATTAGGAAATCCATACAGAAGTTAGTGCTGCTACAGCAGATGCTATGATAAGACACAGGTGTGAAGATGGTGCCAATTACACTATTTCTGCTAAGGGAGCTAGGCGGCTGGAGAGGGGACGGCCCAGAGTATCATTGTGGAAGGTCTGGCTCTTCACACTTCTGACCTGTGATCTGTCAGGATGTAGCTTTGTTTCCTGCAGAAAGCCTTAGGCTTTGAAGGGTTTTCAGGTCAGGCCTCCTCATTCCATGTGATCTCAGAAACCAACTCTCTTCCTCCCTCCCTCCCCTCCCCCAGTTATAATGAAACTCTAACTGCACAATGAACCTTGCTGATATACCAGCAGACTATTTCCCCCCTTGTATTTCCTCATTTTCTGAGATCTTTCTCAGGCAGCTGCATAACAGATTTCTTCAAATGAAACTTCATCCACCAATAAGCCATGATTAAATGGCATCAGGCCCTTGCTGGTGAACTGACCTCTTGAATTCATGACTGTCTATTCTGCCGCAACACCTTTAGAAAATCAGCTTTGGGTGTAGATTTGAAGTCAAGACTTTGTCATGAAATATGCTTAGTTTAGGTCAATAAACACGAGGGGCACAAGAGGATACCATTGTCTGTCTTGTCAGACTAAGAGGCAAATGATGCCTGGTCCTTGCACAGGTATGCAAAGACAGATCACTATGTGCGTGAAAGAAATGTTTTCCCCATTTCTTGCTTCCCTGCGCATTAGCTAGCACAAAGACTGTAGACTCCTTCCCCACCCCTCCATCTACTGAGGGGGAAGAAGCAGCAGTGCCCTGTCCCTAGAGGAAAGCATCTTATAGCCTACAGAGATGGTAGCATGCATGCCAGAGAACTTCAGGAAGCATAGGGCTCCTCAAATCTTCTCCCCAGGGCAGTGCAGCTTCACACCACCCTCAATGAAAGCTTGTGCTTTAAAGACGAAAAGTAGCAAATTAGGATAGGAAATCCATAGGAAAAACTCCTGGTTGTAAGAGACAGTACCTTAGAAATACTCTGCCACACTCTTCATCATCATTTTCCTTGGCAACAGACTGCAAAGGGGAGATGTCACTGTACAGTAGGGACATCAGCTATGTTAGTATTAATAGTACATAAAGTGTACTGGCTAAGCCTTCGGAAGTTATGTTAACTGCATGTATTATACTCTCACTCATGCCAAGTATCTCATAGCACCTTGCAAAGAGATAAGGACTACACCATGGTACCAGAAAAACAAGATAGAAAGCTGATTGATTCAATCAAATTTCAGATGACCCACACAATAACTTTTTGTTTATAAACAGGATGGATATAAAACAATAGCTTTAAAGGTGTAGCTTTGGGAGCACACCTCCTCTGTAAGGTG
Organism: Trachemys scripta elegans; assembly: GCF_013100865.1. Taxonomy (NCBI): domain Eukaryota; kingdom Metazoa; phylum Chordata; order Testudines; family Emydidae; genus Trachemys; species Trachemys scripta. Next base: position 63,341,079 of record NC_048306.1, on the reverse strand, counting down.
AATTTAACAATGCAGCATGAAACGGCTTCCCCGAAACTGGTATCATAATGAACTTTTCTTCTTGTATGATGCTATGATTGACTTTTAGCAATACATCTGACATTGGTTATTTGGTCTCTTGAATATATTTCATACTGAACCAAAGTGTGATCCATAGAATTATCAACAGCTCCTTCATTGTCCTAGCTAAAGGACCTGCCACTAGTTAAGTTGCTTTCAGAAATATTAAATAGAAATGAGAAGGGGGAAAAGGGAAATTCAGGATCTACAGGAAATAATGAATGAGATTTTCAGAAGTATCTAATCGAGTTAGAAATAGAGCTGGGTGAAATTTTTCAGCTGAAACTTTTTTTGGGGGGGTGAATAGGGGGTCAAAAAAAAAAGATTTAGCAACACCAAACTATTTGATGAATCCATGTTGGTTTCACCAATTTGTTTGGGGGGGAGGGGGGAGTAGAGCTTTTTTGTGTGTGAAAAAGTCAAAATATATGTTTTGTCTTGACATTTTCAAAATGAAACATTTTGATTTTTCTATTTGCAGTGACCATTTGTTTCTAAATGTCCTTCAATTTTATTAACACACACACACACACACACACACACACACACACACACACACACACACACACACACACACACACACATTTGATTTGACCCAAAATGACTTTTCCCCCTTTTTGGTTTGCTGTTTTTTTTTTTTTTTTTAATTTTCAAAGCTGCCAATAAACTAACCAAACCACCAAAAACGTGTTATTCACACAGCTCTACTTAGCAACACAAGTCACCAGGAACTACCTCACTTAGGTGCTTCTGAAGATCTCACCCCATGTGTCTATGAACATTGCTTTTAGGAATGTAATCACAGGCAAACGGACCTCATCCATGTATTACTACTCTTAAGCGTATGGCTGTAACTTGAACCCAAAGAGGATCCAGGACAAGCCTTTGCCAAAACTCCTTGTTAAACAATTCAAAAAATGAATGAGCTAAAGGGGAGAATATCCCAAATCTTTCACTAGTCAAGGAATGTATCCCAAAACACAATCTGGCCTAGTTCCTTTCAGATGTGGGGGATAGGGAAAAAAATGACTTTCCCCTGCCAGGCTGCAGATGTATTGGACACAGGGAGCAATTTCTTCCTTTTCTGCTACTTTCTTTCCAATGTTTGGCCATCTGTCCGCCAGTAGGCCCCTTTGAATTGGAAAGCAGGTCCAAAAGAATGCAGTGGTTCTCACAAGTATTCTCTTGTGGCAGAGGCTATGATAGATCAGTGATGATGAAAGCTCTTGCTGGTTACCAGTCATGGTGGGTGAAAAGAGATCTGGTTAGTTTTGATTGATTGATAGCCAGGTTCAGACTACTAGCATCCATAATTACTGTATCTGCGGGAACAGAAGTAAACTATTTGCAAAGTATCCAAAGATGTAAAAATTAACAATGATTTGAGGTACAATATGGAGTCATACACTGAATTTCCAGTTGAATGTCCAGTACTAACTAATTTGCTACCCCCAGACGCCGGCCCTGGCTTTTATATGCCGAAAACCAGTTGTTGTGTCACAGGTAGGCTGTGGAGTTTTGATAGCATGTTGGGGGCCTCAGAAAGAAAAAGGTTGAGAACCCCTGGTCTAGTAGTTAAGTGTTGCCATGGGATGCAAGTGATCTGCGTTCTGTCTCTGCTACAACCTTCCTATGTCACCTCAGACAACTCACCTAATCTTTCTGTTCCTTCAATCAGCATCTGCAGATTGGGCTTTTAATATTCGCTACTCTCACAATATTCATTGTTCAGGAGGATAAAGTCTGAGTGAACCCAAAGTTTGTGAGATCCTTAGATACTAAGGCCACAGAAAGGTTTATAGGAAATATTCTGCGTTCATTGCAAGGTTTGTGGAGGGAGTAGTAAATGAGACACAGGCCACCCACTGAATGATAACGTTCAAGTGAAATACTGAACAGCTGTCTCATTTGTTAAGCACTGTCACATCCACACACCTAGTGAGGTGGAGTCCTGTTAAAAAAAAAGTTCATTGTCTAATACAAGGCTGCTTCATAATGCATGCAGGCATACTTAATTCAGTCATTTCCTGACTTTCAATTACTTCACTCAACAACCTTCTTTTAATGTAGGGATTTGTATATCAAATTATATTTGATAGTGAGCAAGGAGTTTATTGTACCATTTTGATATGATACATCAATTTCAGGAGCCAGCTCATGACTGCTAAAGCAAGGAATTTTCAGGTTAGGATCAAAGGCACAGACACAGCTACATGGGAAACCTTGCATAGCATCCATCTGCACTAGAAATGGCTCTAGTTAGTGTTATTTTTAATAGCAAAAAATACACTAATAAATTAAAATTGGTCACCCTTCAATGTATGTATGGTGACCACTGATGATTATACAGTGAGAGATTAACAGTGACAAATGAATGAATTTTAGAACACGGAGTAAGATGAATCACTTTACAAAATATAGTTATTAGAGTTCTAGAGAACACATATAGAGTTATAGCTAATTGCCTGCTCCACCATGTATGAATTTAGATATGTACAGTAGTAACAACAATTCTCAGCAACATGTATTTGTTAACTGTTTAGGGAGTGTCATTTTACATACAGTTTATGCTTCTCTTGCTCTCAATTATTTCTCATAAGACAGGGAGCTCCACCAGGATGCTATTTGTATTATATACTATAGTACTTAACTAAGATTACTCATAGGTTGTTTCCATGTCCTCATCCTCTTTGCTGTCAAATCAATTCTAGCTGCAGTACAGGATATGGTAAATGTTACTAACTACTGCAGATCCTAAGGACAAAATACATTAATCATACAAAAAAAAAAAGCGCTCACTACCCCTTTGTGTCATATCAATTTCAGGTGTAAAGTACCTTCTCAAGGAATTAATAGAAAAAAGAACCGGAACAGCTTGGAATTCTAAGTAGTTCTCAAAGTCATCCTACAGAATTAAGGTAATGCTAAAACAGTAGTAGGTTTGCAAACCATTCTTCAGGCTTCCAAGTATAGTGTATTTGAGTGAAAACAAGTTATCCGCTATTATTGAAACTCACACTGACAATTAAGTAGCAAGGGTTTAATAATTTAAGAACAAGTCTGGTGCAAAGAAACGTGGTTCTTATCTATCTGTTGTAGAAGGTAGGACCTAATGTTATTATCCAAATTTATCAGTCATTTGCAAGCAATGGGCAACACTTTAGACTACTTGACTAAGTATTCTATTTCATTTAAAAAATTGCTGCTAGACCAAGGCAGTTAAACTTTATGTGTAATTGTTTCTTCCTGTTAGAGGCTGATCTAAAATCCATTGAAGTCAATGTTAGTCCTTCCATTGACTACAGTGAGCCCTTATCTCTTGCCCCATAATGAGACAAAACACACAAGAGCAAAGAGCCCTTCTGCAAGAATACTTTAACTGAGGTCTGATCTACACCTAAAAATCTTAGCTCAACCTATCTATGTAGCTCAGGGCTGTGAAAAATTGTGTGCTGAGCAATTTAGTTAGGTCAATCTAATCCCTGGTGTAGACACAGGTAGGTTGGTGGAAGTGTTCTTCAATCACCCTCGTTACCATCTGTCGAAGAGATGGATTAACAAAATTGATGGAAAAACCCCTTCCACTGATGGAAGTGTCTACACTGCAGTGTTATAGCAATATAGCTGCAGCATAGACATAGGCAGAGTCTAGTTACTTTTGATAACTGTGGCAGTGCATTTTGGAGTGGGTGGAAAGTGAGCGTAGAGAAGCTAAGATACTTTTAAACCCGCCACCGCCTGTATAGTATTACTTAGCTTAAAGGTCACAGACATGGTGCTCAGCAGTTATTTTTAAGGGAGATTTTCAAAGGCACAAGTAGCACCAAGGCACCACACTCCTATTGACTTTCACTGGAAATTAGGTTCCTAACTATTAGGTTGTGTGTGTGTCTTTGAAAATCTCTCCTTACTTTTCTAAAGTGTATCAAATGACACATTGCAGGATGCGTTATTTAAAACCACACCCAGTATTTGGTGTCCTTTGGACCGGAGAAGAGATTTATTTCTGTTCAAAGAGAAACTAAGTAGATATCAGAGCCAGGATTGTTAGACTCTGACCACAAAGGTTTTCAACAGCAAAAAGCACCGTAATTCTCATCCAGTCTCTTTGGTCAATTCTCCATTTCTTTCTATTAGCAGAGCTAAGGAGCCCTTCCTTTTCCTCACCAAAGTCTTTTTTTAAGATTGTAATTTCTTAAGTTCCATGGGACATATTCACTACATCTAGCACAGTATACTTTGATAAACCAGCTAATTGCCATGCACTGTGAGGGGGATTCACAATGAGGGAAACTGAGGGAAAGCAGGTGATTTCCCACATGGGACATTTGCAAGCTGTGCATTCCCAAATCTCTCTGGCTATGGACATTGACTTATTAGCCTTCTAAGGGCTTCACAGTAGAGGGGATTATTACATCATTGTAGTTTCATACTGGTCGACTTTCCATTCTGAGCCCCTGTGCTTGTCTCTCTGATGGAATACAGCAGAATGCCTGTTTCTGAAATCACATTCCAAACCTTCAAGGGGAAAGTTAACAAGAGTTCCTTAAACAATATATGACTGAAGGTCAATGTGCTCTGAACCCCTTACAGTTTCTGAATCTCCCCCTAAACTCTTTGATCCTTATGCTCAGGTTACATACTCTCCAAAACTGTTCAGATATAGAAAACCCACTCTTATGTTTGAAACCATCACCTCTAGAGTTATTTTGCAGATAGGAGATCATTTCTCATTCAGAAAAGTGAATTGATTGAGATATGCAGCAAATAAATTCCTTGAGATTTCAAAATATCATTTTTGTAAATTCATTGGTTTAAACTCAAGGAACTATATTATGAAGTATGTCTCTTTCTGTAAAGCTATGAAACACAGTTAGATTCTATGGGCAGGTCTACACAACGGGGCTAAGTCGACCTAAGTTATGCAACGGAATTGACGGGAGAGCAATCGGTGGTTGAGAAGACCCACTAAATCAACCCCCGGTGGATCAATCGCCACATGTTGATTCCCTGGTAAGTGAAGGCAAGCAGCAATAGAGGGTTGCCCAGTATTCAGGTCACTGCTGCACTAGAGGCAGGATAAAGAATAGAAATTCAGTACAGACTCAAATTCTTGTCTCTAGTGAAAAATGCTAGTGCCACATAGAATTATAGTCATAACCATGAAGTCTAGCATTTTTTATCTGCAGAACTCAAAACACTTTGCAAAAGTGCATAAGCATTCTTACCCCATTTTGCAAATGGGGTGCAAAGAAGTAAAGTAACTTGCCCAAGATACCACAGTTTGTCAATGACATAACCAAGAATAGAATCTACATCCACCTAAGCTGAGGGCCAGATTCTCAAGAGGTATAAACTCTCATAGCTCAATTGACTTTGATGGAGCGATGACAAACCCACCTAAGCTAAGGTGAAGTCCTAGACCTTCTGATCCCCATCACATACCGTATCTGCTAGACCAGAATATCTTTCAAGAACACTAGCTTCTCAAAGAAAACTACATCTGCACAGATGGTAAGGTTTTGTCTACACTGGAAAGTGAAAGGTGTTAAAAAACACCACTTCCCCTGAAAGACAAAAAAGTTTTGTTGACGACAAGCGCTGGTGTGAACAGCGCTGTCAGCAGAAGCTCTCTCCTGCCAACAACATTAATACCATTCATTGGGGGTAGAAGTTTTTTTTTTGGTTGGCAGGAGAGCTCTCTCCTGCTGACAAACAGCGGCTACACTGTGCGCCTTTTAGCAGTATGGCTGTAGTGGCACAGCTGTGTCACTAAAAGTTGCATAATGTAGACCAGGGGTCGGCAACCTTTCAGAAGTGGTGTGCCGAGTCTTCATTTATTCACTCTAATTTAAGGTTTCGCGTGCCAGTAATACATTTTAACGTTTTTAGAAGGTCTCTTTCTATAAGTCTATAATATATAACTAAACTATTGTTGTATGTAACGTAAATAAGGTTTTTAAAATGTTTAAGAAGCTTCATTTAAAATTAAACTAAACTGCAGAGCCCCCCGGACTGGTGGCCAGGACCCAGGCAGCGTGAGTGTCACTGAAAATCAGCTCGTGTGCTGCCTTTGGCACGCATGCCATAGGTTGCCTACCCCTGGTGTAGACAAAGCCTTAGCAGAGAAGGGGAAAAGACACCATAGATATTTAAGAATGTATGTAAGTGTGCTGCAAACTGACTTTCTAGTTGTTGTTTATTTAATTTTTGTTTGGCACTTACTTTTATGGCAATAAAATAGTTATAGATAAGCTGAGCCCCCAGTTCACACACTGTAGTGAGGTCCACAGACCATCTCAACAGAACATAAAATCTATCAGTCATGACTGGTGTACACGGAGTGATATATAGCTATTTCCTTTATCATACTTTGAAACCCACAGTGTCAGTCCCTCATGTAAATGTATTCTGAGCCTCATTTATCAAGAAGCAGCACTGTCCTCTTCTGCTAAACTAAACTGCCTAATGTACAGCGAATATCAGCTCTCTTCATAGAATACTGAACAACTTTAAGAGAGCACTTTCTAAAAGACTTGATACCCTAACAGATAAAATGTTTACTTCTGACACTATGAAGATAAAACCATTTTACATTACAATGCCATTATCAGCTCGATAAAGAATTTTGCATAGTTTTTTTGTGTACATTTGATTGGATGAGCTATAGATCGAGAGATGAATGTGAACAAAAATGATATAGTACTAAAATAATCATTTTTTTCTACTTTTAAAAAATATCAAATCTAATTTCAAAGTTTGTAGAACAGGATTCCAACCTACAAGGTAAGGTCTTTTTGAAGCAAAGAAGGTAATATTCAATGGTCTTAAAAAGAAGATAAAAACACTGACATTATATTTGAATAGCACAATGTTAAAACAATGACAGTGCATCTTGTCTGAATACATATCTATTCCATATTCAGTATTTGCTTTCTTGGCGTCACTTAGGATATGTTTTCACTTCCCTGGAACAAAACAGAATTGTATCAAAATGCTCCTACTCACATTTCACAGCGTGTTTGTGACCTACTTTTCAGCATTTGGACTAAAACTAATATTTCCAATGAACTTTCCAGGCACCAAGATCAACAATGGTGTTTTGGAGAGGGTATAAAATACAGTACTAGGAAGCTGATTGTCCATTATCTGGCACAGATATAAGACATGATGCAATGTGAATATGAAATGCTACTGCTCTGATATGGTGGTGTTTATACCCACTTTATATACGTGTGTGACTGCACAAATGCCAAGCTATGGTTAATGAGGCAGACACATAGGCACTTTTTGAAAAAATTCCCTAAGGAATGTACCAGTACAAGTCCCATTTCAAAATCAGTGACTTTCAATGAGACTTAGACTCATATGGGTTTAGGGTTGCCAACCCTCCAGGATTGTCCTGGCGTCTCCAGGAATTAAAGATTAATCTTTAATTAAAAGAGTATGTCATGTGATGAAATCTCCAGGAATACATCCAACCAAAATTGGCAACCCTATATGGGATAGATTTTTAAAGCACCTGTTTAGACACCTAAAAATGCTGAAAGGTGCCTAGTGGGATTTTCAAGAATCCCTAGGTGGCCAGCTCCCACTGATTTTAAATACCTGGCCTTAAGTGCCTAAATCACTTTTTGAAAATTTCTACCCACTAATATATTATTTGTCTAATAGAGCTGGTTTAAAAAAAGGTGTCCTCTACCACCTTGGTGGGAAAATATGATTTTTCAGAACTCCCATGAGTACTGCCTCATGGGAATTTTAGTTCAGGTGCCTTATGGTTCTATTCTCCTCTAAAGGCCAAACTACCTGGTGACACTACATCTCCCATGAAGCACCACAGTCTACCCTCTTGGAAAGGAGAGATGAGAGATCATGAAGGATGTAGTCTATTCAGGAAGCATAGCCCATAGAGAACAATCAGGACATGAGGCAACCAAACTACAACTCCCATGATGCATCATTTCCAAATCAAAACACTCTACTTTGTGGGTATTCAATTTGTAATTTAAAAATAAAAAATAAATGTCATGGAAATTAGATATTTTGGGAGAAATTTTGTTTAGTCAAAGACCAATATTCTGTGGGGAAACAGTTTCAGTGGAAAATTCAATGAGCCCTATTATGCAAGCAGCTCAGTGTTAGATCTCCCAGTAATGCTGCCATAGAGACATAATGCTTTCATAATTTTCTGTATGCTCTCTAATGTTCATACAAGTTTGTTTTAAAACACAACTTTCTACTTGTTTCTCTACATAAAAAATACACAGTGTTTATACCATCAATACCAAAAATTACACTGTAGATGTAGCCTTTGCCAAATTGATATGAAAAATATAGAAGTATTTTTCAGGGGTTCCAAAAGTAATGTTTTGCCATTGATTAGCACAACCCTGATTTTCCTAGGAGATTTGTAATGATACAGTATGTGAGCTGATTCATACTCCTGTTATCATCAAGTGCAAAAAGTCTTTTGAAGGGTTGCCTATGAGAACTTTGGATTTCATATTATCTCCAAAAACAAAACATATCAAAACATTGACTTTAATCTTCATCTTCTAGATATTCAAAGCTGAAATCCAACACACTGATCAAAGAGATTGTAGGATCTTAAAAAAGCCTTTTGCTAATGGAAAGTCTGCCTAGCAGCCTTTTAGCACCATGGTAATACAGATTACTATGCACAACCATAGTGGACTGAATGACTTATTAATAACCCAGGCTCTCTCTTTTATCCTGTATCTAACCATAACAAAATCTATACAGGACTGCAAATCATAATGACCCTATGACCAAAACCCAAGGACAATCCTGTCACTTTTAAAGATACATAAATGATTAATAGTTGAAAAAAGAAAAATGCAGGTATTATTTACTAAGTTAAATCACATCTCTAAAGAATGTTCTAATATAGTTTGGAACAAGTGAAAGTATAGAGGAATAAAAAAATTAAGTCTAATATTTCTTTAACTGCAATGTAGGAGGACAGTTTACAGACCATACAACTTTGACATGTGAAACAAAACCTGAGAGATATGCAAAATGTAATGAAATATCAATCCACCTGAATTATACTCACTATAAACATATATTTATCTTTTTTCTTTACTACTCATTTCAAGTCTGCTTTCCACTTGTTTTTATTCTTCAAGCAACATATTTTGTACTGGCTTGAGAAAACAGAGTTCTCAAAGATCAGAGGCCACTTCATGTTATGGTCTCTGGTATTAAACTATTCCTGTTTCCACGGGTGCAGAGAAGGAGAAAAATAAAAAAATAAAAGAGCACAATATTCACATCTCTTCTCCTGCCTGTCCCCCACGCCCACCCCCAAAAGAAAGAAAGAAAAAAAAAGAAAGGGAGTGTAAAAGCACATGAAAGATTTAGCAGGGTGGATTTTCATTCCCACTTGTGCAATACCAACATATGCAGACGATATGCAACATTGTTATTTTGACTCTCATCACTTAATGTCTGAATTTCCTTTGTTTCTTTAAGAGATTGTCTGGAAAAGAGATTATACAGTAAACGGACATGCTGTAACAAAGACAAGGAATGTTTCTTCCATTTCCAGTGCAATAAAGATGACACCTTGTGTTGCTTCACATTTCATAAAGTGGTTTGCTCTAAAAAGAAATTAGCTTCATACCAGTACTCCTCATTTCTCTCTTTACAAGTTACACAATGTAAAAACAAATGTCCAAATTCAAGACTCCTGCAAAACTTCAAAATCTGAACGAAAGTAAAAGAGTCAAGATCCAAATTTACTTAATGTTTTGCCTCACTTTTTTGTGCTTTTCTGTATTGTCAACAGAGGTAGCAAATTCAAAAAGAGGGTAAAACTAGAAAGTGGTCTGACTTTAGTAATAGCTTTTACACTATAACTTTAAATTGTTCCATGCAAAGTCACTTCTCTTGCAACTATCTGTATTTAATATAAATCCTATTAGGCTGCTATACAAATTTTCTTTCAAACTCAAGAGCCACTTTATTCTGAATTCAGCAGAAGTTTGTTTAGCGAGATCGTATCAAGATCCTGACAAAAAAAGAAATAGACTCACAGACTTGAAGATCAGAAGAGACCATTGTGATCATCTAGTCTCACTTCCTGCACATTGCAGGTCACAGACCTTCACCTATACAATCCTGTAATAGACCCCTAACTTCTGGCTGAGTTACTGAAGTCCTCAGATCGCGGTTTAAAGACTTCAAGTTACAGAAAATCCACCATCTACACTAGTTTAAACCTGCAAGGGACCCATACCGCACAGGAAAGGAACCCCCCCAGCCCCCCTGTCTCTGCCAATCTGACCCAGTGGAAAATTCTTTCCCAACCCCAAATATAATGATCAGTTAGACCCTGAGCATGTGGGCAAGACCTAGCAGTCAGACATCTAGGAAAGATTTTTCTGAGGTAACTCAGAGCCCTCCCCATCTAGATATCCCATCACCAGCTGTTGAGGATGTTTGCTGCTAGCAGTCGGAGATCGGCCACATGACATTGTAGGCAGTCTCATCATACCATTTCCTCCATAAGCTTATCAAGCTCAGTCTTCAAGCGAGTTTGGTTTTTTGCTCCCCCCTTCTCCCCTTGGAAGGCTGTCCCAGAACTTCACTCCTCTGATGGTTAGAAACCTTTGCCTAATTTAAAATAAGACATAGCATTAAAAAAATTGAATGGTCCAAACATCTGAGTTAAAGTGTTTCCCTTAAAATCACAGAGTTTGCATAGAAACATGACCTGCCCCAAAATAGAGAAAGTCAGAGTTTTTAATCAGTTCTTTTTGGTGCAGATAGTTACCAGTTAGCATCAACTACTGCAACAGATAACATGACACTTGCTGGGCTGCTTCATTATAGTTTTCTCCAGACTCAGCACAGCCTATATCGGGCAATAAATTGCACAGATCACATCCTACTGCTCACAAGCAGGGGTTGGATGAACAACATTTACACAGCACATAAGATGCATGAGCTGTCACTCCACTAATCAGTATAGGAACATCATATTAATCAAAAGATCAGCATCATGGTATCCATCAGGCAAGCAGCCAGATGGTAACTTTCCAGAACATTTCCAAAACGCATGGTCCACTTACAGGGTAATATTGCAACATGATAGTCAGGCACATAATTAAAATGAGTTTAGGATAAAATTTGAAATGTTTTTAAGTGAAAGAGCACAAAGTTAAACACAAGCACACAGTAGTTATTCACTAGCAGTTCTGTTTGTAAGTGTCATCTTTTCTCAAACCCCCAAGGGGAAAACGGAATCAATCAATGTTGTCGTGTTATAGGTCTCAGCATATCAAGGAGCAAGAGGTTAAGCCTGTCAAATATCCCTATTTCATAAAAGAACTGCTCCACCATTCCCTATCAATCCAAACACCCCAGGTAATAATCTCCAAATAAATAATATAGATTAGAATAGCAGGATGAAGTGATATAGGATGGGAGGAGAGGACTACGGCAAATAGAAACAAAACCACTTATTTGTTTCTCTACTCAATTCATTCTGACTTCCTAAAGGATCATTGATATCAAAGGCAAAGGATGACATATGCAAAGCCCTATCTATCCATGTGAGAGAAGGAGGTAACTTCTACCAGAAAAACCAGTTAGATTTGGCTGACCTCCTGGTTATAAACGAGATGATGGATGGCAGCTATACAACCAAGTCAGGAGGCTTTAGATAACATCCCTCTACTCCGAACTCTTGCCTGCTAAACCATTTTACGTAGTGGCTGTCCATCCCAGGCAGAATCAAGCCCTTAGTGCCTGAAATGGGAAAAGGAATTAGGGAGCCTGTCCCATATCTGATCTTTCCCATTCTCTCTTTTCCCTCACTTATTCTGTCATTTTCTCTTTTTTCATCGGGACCCAGACATCACCACACTGGCACATGATGATATTTGATACTCTGAGGCTCAGATGTGGTTTATTTGGTGTTCCCCTTAGAAAAATACACATAGGGCCCAATTCTGCTCCCATTTAGTCCAGGACAACCCCCCCACCACCAACAACTTGAATGGGCTCAAGAGTATTCCCATACATTGTAGCTACTAGAGAAGAACAATCCTAAGAAGTAGTGAGTTCTTTCTGAAAGGTACTAAAGAAATCTCAGTAACAGAACCTGAAGTATGCAAGGCCCTGGGGACCCAATGACACCAGCAGTTCCCAACCCACAGAGGCATGCAATGGATCCTGTGTGCTGGGAGATGGAAGGGCACTTAAAGTGCTGATGCAGTAATGGAGCACAGAAATCCTCTAGGTTTAAAGCCATCCATGGGGGTGGAGCAACTCTTTATATACCTTTGAAGTTTTGTTGATTCTAATTTTCTGGCATGTGGAGACAGAAGGCCAGATTCTCCATTCTGGCTGAGATGCAGACAGTGTGGGAGAGGAGGGAGAAGAGATAGCAGGTGAGAAAAGTGAGAAGAGCTGGAGTGCAGTGGTACTCTGACCCCACTTGCATCTAGTGCACATATGGAACCTTTCTGGTTGGATCAGGGGAAAGTAATGACAAATGACAATAGTACTGAACCTAAAGATTCTTCTAAGACTTTTTTTTCTTTAATTCTGACAGCAATAATAATCTAGTGAGGATCATTTTTACTGACTATTTGAATTTGTAAGTCTTAGATGTCTTGGTCAGAGTTTTCAGATGGGCTTAACACTCACAACTAGGATCAGACTTTCAAAGGACCTCAGTTCCTATTTATGCACCTAACAAATGGCCTGATTTTCCTGTGCATCCAGCACCCAATAGTTCCCCTGGAAAGCTTCTGGGAGTTAAGCGCTTTTGAAAATCTGGCTTCACATGTGAGTGCTGAAAAATTGGCTGAGCACTTTTGAAAATCTTCTCTTCTTCTTCTTCAACGCTTAGCCAGACAGTCGGCCATAGCGATCGTTCACCATTTGGCCTGTTCCTGTGAAACCGCAAAGGCTTGACGGCCTGAGAGTCCCACATCGGAACAGACTTGATGAACCCATTCAATGGGGGTCTGCCACCTCCTCCCTCAGTTGGTGGAATTTTATCCCAGATGTTACAAGTGATCTGGAGAATGGCATTTGCTGGAACATCCTGTGGCATCCTTGAGACATGTCCAAAAAGTGTAAGTCGCCGCTTGCAGACAATGGCCCCTGTAGTCAATAGACCCAAGTGACCATGAATATCTGCATTACAGATGAAGTCATTCCACTTTATGCCCAATACATGATAACATTTTGTGTGGAAAGCCTCCAGCTTTTCCAGTCTGAGCGCCATAGTGTCCATGTTTTGCAGCCGTACAAAAGTATGGGAAAGTTACAGCTTGAATAAATCCTGAACTTGGTTGTCATACTAAGATGATGTCCATATACGTTGTAAATGCCTCATGGCAGATGCTGCGATGCCAATCCGATGGAGAACCTCCATGTGAGAATTGGAGGAGCTGGTAAGTATAGAACCCAGAAAGCAAAAGCTGGAAACTGATTTAACGGTTTTGTTGTTCAAAGAGACTGAGTCACAGATGTACCTGGTCCTAGATTTTGCAATTTTGTCTTTGACCATGAAACATGGAGATCAATCTTAGCTGACTCCTCCTCCATATGCTGGAGTGCCTCTTGAAACCTGTCAGGGCTCTGTACTAAAAGAACAGTGTCATCAGCGTAGTCAAGGTCTATTAGCGAGAGATCAACGATCACAATGCCTATGGACGTGAGGGAATGCTGCATTATGAAATCCATTGCCTGACAAAAGAGTACAGGGGCCAAAACGCAACCCTGCCTAACACCAGATACTGATTTAAAAGGCGCTGACATCCAGTTCCCCAGACAAACACGGGCAGTGGTTCCATTATGCAGCTCTCTAATCAAGTCCAGCAGAGTGGTAGAGACACCAATGCCCTTTAAGGCCTTTCATAACGCGACATGGTCTACTGAATCAAATGCAGCCTTAAGATCAACATGCGCTATGTGCAGGGGCTTCCAGAACTCACGATGTATTTCAGACAACAAGCGAAGGGCCAAAATGGTGTCTAACATGGACCTGTTCCTCGTAAAGCCTGACTGTTGGCGACAATGCTTCTGATGTAGTAAAGGCTCCAGACGTGCCAGCAAAACCTGTGCAAACGCCTTCCCTGGAACGGAGAGCAAGGTAACATTCACTGCGCGGTTCCTTGCCCTTATAAAGGGAGATCACAATACTGTCCTTCCAGGTGTGTGGCAGGGTTCCAGTTCTCCACACCAGATGAAAGATGGCCAGAAGTGATTCTGCTACAGGATCAATAGCACATTTTAGCAGCTCTGAGGGGATGCCTTCAGCACCGGCTGCACGTCCGTTTTTCAGTTTAGAGATGGCACGCTTCACTTCATCCAATGTTGGTGCATCAGTACAAATGTCTGGATCCAGAACTGCAGTGACTGCCAGATCAACCAGCTCTGAACAAGCAGCAGCTGGAGGATGGTTCAGGACACTGTGATAATGTTACACCCAGCATGAGAGAATGTAATTATCCAATTTACATTGATGGTCTTGGCAGTTGTTCAGGATGCCGTTTGTAGAGACTACTTTTGACCATTGAGGTTGCAAATGGCGCAGAATGCTGGCTTCAAGTCGCCCATGTCTAAGCCAAATTTGACATCATTCACCACTTGGTTATAATATGCCTCACAATCGTGGAGTGCCAGGGTATTAAATTTTCGCTTGAACTGATTACGAGTGCACTGATCACCACGCTGGTGGGCTGTGGCCTTCAATTTAATTATCTGGAAGGCCTCCTCCAATATCCATGGTTGGCGTTCTGGATGCCTATAGCTAATCATCTGCTCAGCAGATTGGTTGAGGATAGAAGTGAACAGGGACCAGGCAACCTCCACGTCATCTGGCAGATTAGCTAGAGCTGAGAATCTGTTGCTGACGTAAATACAAAACCTGTTGGCTAAACCTGGCACATGGAGTGCGTCAATGTCAAACTTCATCGTCGCAGAGTGCTTAGCTGCTCATTGGAGCATCAACACCATACAGGTGACTACTAGATGGTGATCTATGTTCGCCGCACATTCCACACCATGATATCCTCTACAGGACACTAAAAGATGCCTATCAGATGTAATGATGTGTTCCAACTCCTTCAGAGTGACGCCATCATGAGAGATCCATATCATCTGGTATATGCGTAACCGCTTGAACCATGACCCAAGAATGGAAAGATTCTGGGAGGCACAGAATGTAAGCAAGTGGTGAGAGTTGTTATTATTGGGTTTGCCTGAACCATAATGACCTATGACTTGTTCAAACCATGAATTGTTCACAGGGAGCCAGTAACTGCATTTAGATCACCCAGGATCACGAGATTATCATGTGGAGGGACTGTGCATACTACATGGTCCAATTGATCGTAGAAATTATCTTTAATTGAGTCAACAGATTCCTCTGTTGGCACATAGACCACTATGACAGTGAGGTAACCATGCCGATGGTCAAGTTGTGCAATAGGTAAACTAGGAGACACGGGCATCCAGGTTGTCAGGGAGGACTTGGCTTCGCCTCGCAGTAGTAGTACTACCCCATATAAATGGTGGGGGATGGCAGAATACAGAAGTAAAGAATCTTCCACCTCGTGACATCCCTGACAGCCTTGCTTCTGTTAGTCCTGCAATTGATAAACCAAGACGATCCATTTCGCATGAGACAGCAACCTGATGGACCATGCCTGTGAAGAGTTACAACATTCCAAGTTGCAATTTTGGTGGACTGTCGGAGATCCCAGATACAATTGGATGCATTGTCACAATCTACTGCAGGCATGCCTGCCGACATCAGGATGAGCATCCCCAGGGAGGCTTTGGCACAAACCCGTCATGTTTGCACCGAGAGGAGACAGCATCGACAAGGCATTTACAGCTGAAAGTAAGGCAGGGGCTTTAACCCTGGTGCTGAGTAATCGGTTATTCATGGTCAAAAAACAAGAGCAAATGATTATCCCGGGAAATACCTCATCCTGCTGGCATTAGACGGAGGCGCAGGAACGCAACTCTTTTTCTGGTCTACCAGTACTGGCTTCACACTGTGCAACCCAAGCCGTTGAGTCTTTCTCAGTGACTTCTTTCACCTCGGGTAGCTAGGTGTAGATGTATTAGCCATCATTTTCAGGGTTCACATTGGATCTGTCCATCTCGCATAATGCCCAAGGCGATATTTTGTACAAGCCTTCATTGCTGATGGCATAGCTCCAATGAGCAATCCCCTACTTCAGATGCTACACCCCTCCTCCACGATGGAGGTACAGCTCAGACTTGTACCTTGTATGTAAGCTTAGTCTCTTAGGCGTTAGCCTGGAGATATTAGGATGGCTAATTATTTATCCAATTCAAAGAGGGAAGTTTTATACTATACGATTTTCCTCTTAAATGTGAATAAAGGGGTAACACTAGATTTTAGGATCTTTTTCATTTTATATTATTGAGCTGTTCTGCCGGATTATGACATTATTAATATTCTGCATCAATTACTCATTCTAATTTACAAAAAGATTTGGATAGATAAAAATGTTATAATAAAATCACTAACAAGCTATTAACACTAAAAGAAGGATCTCATAGTTTGAAACAAAATTAGTAATTCTTTTAGAATTATAACTATGTGATGTTGGTTGAGGGCACTAAAAGAACAACCTTTGGGTGTCTTTGGCTTGTCACCTGCAATTTCAACAAAGCAAGAGTGATCAAATAAGTCAAACTGGAATTGGTACAAAAATTGTAGACATTAGATTTGTACTACTGGGTTAAAAATAATAAAATAATTACTATTTACTCATGACCTAGTCAGCATTCCTTACTCAGGCAAAACTCCCAGTGAAGATAGTGGTCACATTTTTGAGAAATGGCCACTAATTTTAGGTTCCTTGTTTTCATTTCAAATGGAAATAAGTAGGGTTTGATTTTCAGAGGTACTGTGTGCTCATAATTCCAGTAGAAGTCCAGGAGAGCCATGGATGCTCTGCATTCACCTCTGCAAGTCAGGACCTAGATGCCCCAAAATTGGGCACTCAAAAAACTCATCTGTAGGATGTTCCCAGTCTGTTGCACTTTGTATTAACAAAGTGAATTGTATTAGCATTTGGAATTTCTGGCTTACAATACAAACAAAATAGGTTGCTGTTGAAATTTAAAAATCCATTAATGTAGCCATGATTTTTTACAAAACAAACTGTAGACACAAAAATTATCTGCCAATGTTCTTTGAATCCTAAACCCAGTAAGGTTTTGAAAAAAAAATCTTTCTGAAAAAGATCCACTTACTTATTGCAGACATATTTTGAAAGCAATGAAACACGGTAACATTCAGCAGTTCATGTGATTCATTTAACACATTTTCATTTGCACTATCTCCATTCTTTACTAGTTAGATTCTATTATGTACAATTTTCATTGATTAGATAGATAGCATACTCTTAAACCTACACACACACACACACACGCAACTTCCACATGGACTTTGCAACTGTATGAATTATTTGTATTAGGCTAATGCCCTGGAGTCCCAGTCATGGACCAGGACCACACTATGCTAACACAGAACAGATGGTCCCTGCCCTTTACACCCTTTCTCACTGAAGACAATCTATAGACCCAATCTTGCAAAGACTTAAGCACATGCTTAACTTAAAAGCACACAACTATAGTCAGACTTTTCATACATTTAACAATATGCTTATGTCTCCACATGATATGGGTCTAAACCAGGGGTGGGCAAACTTTTTCGCCTGAGGGCCACATCAAAAAATAGAAATTGTATGGCGGGCCATGAATGCTCACAAAATTGGGGTTGGAGTGTAGGAGGGTGTGTGGGCTCTAGGGTGGGGCTGGGGATGAGAGGTTTGGAGTGCAGGAGGGTACTCCAGGCTGGGATCGAGGGGTTTGGAGAGCAGGAGGGGGATCAGGGCTGGGGCAGGGGTTTGGGGTGTGTGGAGAGGCTCAGGGGGTGCAGGCTTCGAGCGGCTCTTATCTCAAGCTGCTCCCAGAAGCAGTGGCATGTCCCTTCTCTGGCTCCTATGTGGCGGCACAGCCAGGTGGCTCTGTGCGCTGCCCCATCCGCAGGCACTGCCCCTGCAGCTCCCATTGGAGCAGGGCCAAGCTGCGTGGTTCGGTCCCAACCCAGTGCCCGGGCTGGAGCGGGCCGAGCCACATGGTGCGGCTCACAGGCCAGCTTAAAACAGCTTGTGGGCCATAGTTTGCCCACCCCTGGTTTAAATTGCTACTTAAACTGAATCAAACAAGCATCAGGGAAATATTTAAAGGGAGAGGTTATTTGATTTACACAGATCTATCACATTTAAGGCAGGCTATATTATTGTCATGTGACACTAATGTCATCCCAGTTCAGCATAACGAAATACAATGTAAGGCAAAATGACAATCAAAAGAATATTTCACATATTTGTGCTTGTAAGAGATCCTGGGGGGGAGAGTTTCAAAGGCAGAGATGTAAGTTAGGTGCCCAGTTCCTATTGGTTTTTAATAAGAATTGGAGTCCCAATGATCCTTTGCATCTTAGAAAATCTCCCCCTCCAGTATTTAGCAATATCCAATAAGTAACTGCACATATAGACATCCCAAGCCAGCAGTTCTAGGCACATGGTGGGCATTAAGCTAGATAAAATGGTCACACTTTGGCCTGGTCTATACTACCCGCCTGAATCGGCGGGTAGAAATCGACCTCTCGGGGATCGATTTATCGCGTTCCGTCGGGACGCGACAATCGATCCCCGAATCGGCGCTCTAACTCCACCAGCGGAGGTGGTAGTAAGCGCCGCCGACAAAAAGCGGCAGAAGTCGATTTTGCCGCCGTCCTCACAACGGGGTAAGTCGGCTGTAATACGTCGAATTCAGCTACGCTATTCACGTAGCTGAATTTGCGTATCTTAAATCGACTCCCCGCTGTAGTGTAGATGTACCCTTTAAAAGTTCCTACTAGTTTACCAATTCTATCAATAGTCTCCACTTAGGGCCAGATCCAGAACAACAGAAAACAATGAGAGTTTTGTCACTAACTTCACTGAGAGTAGGATAAGGTCTTTTTAGGACTAGGAAAACTCTTTCAAACCAGTAAAAACTTTCAGACTGTAAAATATTAAGTGTGACCACTGCCCTGAAAAACGTAATTTAGTACATAACTATTATAAGCACTTAGAGCAATTCAGGTGATCCTGACCTATAATTGACAGCTTTAAAAAAAAAGTTATATTCTTCTAGCTTTGTAGCTGAAGCATGGTGAAGCAGGCGTAGCAGTGCCGTTAGTTCTACATTGGCACTTTCCAAAAAAAGAAATCCACTTGCTTGGAGCAAAAACATTCTTTATTATCTAATAAAACAGGTATGTAAGGAATCAGAAGCTCATGATTCAGCCTGCATGGCTACATTTATTGTTATCGCCACTGTTTGCCATTTAGTTTCTGTTGTGTACCAAATGTCTTATATTATAAAAAGCTATTACATGCTATCAACTTTGAAGCAAGTAAGAAGTATTGTCTATGCTGGTTCTTAGTAGTCATTTAACCAGCAAACTCTCATTCACTGGACATATACTTCTGAAGTTTCATTCAATAACCTTATCCTCACATCTTCATAATGTAGACAAAGAAAAGGGACTTCTTCTCTGTTCTCCAAAGCATTCATAAAATAATGAAACCCTTGAAAGTCCATTATAAAATATACAACTTCAATTCTATCTGTACGTAAGTCACAAGGCAACAACTAAGTACAGAAAAGGAAGAGGGTCAGATGATGAGATTATATGACACGTTTGAGTAGGCAAAGGCCCATTTGTACATTTAAAAAAAAATCACACACTTGCACTTTCAAGTGCAATTCCTGTAACTGCTTGTGCAATTGGGTATTTAGGCATCCTTATTAGCCACCACAATTGCAGGCATTTCCACATACAGTTTCTGTAGAGGCATACACAACTGTAGGCATGCAAAGGCACACGTGTGGCTTTGTGCACAGATATTGACCTCTTACAAATACATTGTATGTACTCTTCCTCTGCCCCACCCCCCATGTATTCATTGACTCTTTAAATTTGACACAGACCAACGTGTAGTTGATTGCTCCATCTCTCTTCCTTTTAACTTGCAAGTTTTCTCCAACACTTAAAAATCTGTATTTTGGGGTACATCTACACTACCGGGGGGAGTCGATTTAAGATACGCAAATTCAGCTACGCGAATAGCGTAGCTGAATTCGACGTATTGCAGCCGACTTACCCCATTGTGAGGACGGCGGCAAAATCGATTTCTGCAGCTTTTTGTCGGCGGCGCTTACTACCACCTCCGCTGGTGGAGTTAGATCGCCGATTCGGGGATCGATTGTCGCGTCCCAACGGGACGAGATAAACCGATCCCCGAGAGGTCGATTTCTACCCGCCGATTCAGGCGGGTAGTATAGACCTAGCCTAAGAGAAGGTGTTGTCTCCTGGTTAAACTGCAGGGAGGCAAATCTGAGCTCTGCAGTTGAGCTGCTACTTAATCTTGAGCAAGTCCTCTCTTTTGTGCCTTATTTGCCCTCTCTGGGAAAGTAGGATGAATAATACCCACTTGTGGGCAGGGAGGGGGAGGAGGGCAGAGGTAATGCAACAATTTTTATAATGGAGGTGTGGATGGTGGAAACCATGTATTTGGAGTTTGTTATTACTACTTCAAGCCAGAGGATGCAGAAGTACCCCTGGTTCCAGCACTACTGGGGATGGGGGAAGGAAGGACTGTGCAGATAAATTCACTAGCATTTGCCAAGCATTGTGAGAGCCTCAGATGGAAGGAGCAATAGAAGCACAACATAGCTTATTTTTTTTTAGCCAAAACTTCTTTGCAAGTCAATTCTTAATCAAAAAATATAATGCATTATGTCATTTCAGTTCCGGTTGAAAAGAATCAAAAGCATGTATTAGGATACGTAGCACTTGCAAAAAGAGAAAGGGGATAGAAGTGACAGTTATAGAAACTGAGATGTGTATTTTAAACTAAATATTTAGCTACAAAACATATATATTATGACACAAGGGGTAAAATGTTCAAAAGCATCAAATTGATTTAAGAGCATACATCCCCTTTCTGAGATGATTAATGTAGATTTCCCAAAGCACAAAAGTGTCTGGTAGGCACTAAACTCCTATTGAAAGTCAGTGAGCCACTTCGAAAATGGGACTTGTGCTCTTAAATCAATGTGGTGCTTTCTAACTCTCTGCAGTTTAACCAGGAGATAATACCTTCTCTCTTAAATATAAATATAAGTTGCAATGGTGACAGACCTGGTGCCAGCTCAGGCCAAGGCTCCAGCTATGCCTCACTGAACACTGATAAACACATAGCTGGAAATCCATCCGGTTCAGCTGTGTGCTAGTATTGTTAACGTAAGTATTTGATTTATAAAAATGAGTTTAAACTTTATGAAATGCTTGTGAGTTGCTACATGTATTAATCTTAGTTATGATATCTGTACCCCATGTTACAAGGTAATATTTAAGTGTTTGCTCTAAACCTGTAAATCCCCAGTGAGGAGAGAAGCATGACCAAATGTGAAATGCTAGTTTACCACAAGAGATGTCATCTTCTCTCCAACAAAAGAAGGCCCATAGACACCAGACAAGCCATTGTGGAACATAAGTGGACAAAAGACTTTGTTGATTGCTCCCCCCCAATCACCACCACATACACACACCTATGAAGAGGAGGCATGAGCAAACACTCACCCCACAAGTTAGAGCTCTGGGGGAAGGGAATAAAAATCCTTGTCAAGAAGGAATTGTAATCCCTATGATACTTGGGCTTCAGGGAAAGGCCAATATTTCTAAGCACAAGCAAAGGATCCCCAGCTGTTTAGCGTGAGTTAGCCCTAAAGGGCATATAGAGCTTGCACATTACAGCAGCTTATATTACTTTCTGAAACCCAAGACTCTAACTCATTTGTGAGTTTATGTTTACCTGCTTTAACCTTATAAATAACTCTTGTATTTCTTTTCTTAGTTAATAAATCTTTTTTTTTGGGGGGGGGGGGGTTATTATTATTATTATTGGATTAGTTACAAGCATTGTCTTTGGTGAGAAATCTAGGTGCACCTGACCTGGAGTAAGTGACTGGTCTTTTGGGACTGGGAGTAACCTGAATACTGTTGTGATGTTTGGTTGTAAGGGACCATCTATCACATAGCTTTCCTGGGTGGCAAGATAGATCAGAGTACCCAAGGGGCTGACTGTGACTGCATGTTCAGGCTGTTATAGTGCTTAAGGAGTTCACACTTGATACTTGGTTGGTGAAATCTAAACATAGAACACACAACCATTTTGGGATTTGTGCCCTGATTTGTAACATTCTGCTCTGAGGTTGGCACTCACAGTCGTGGGCCATTCTAGACAGCTTAACACTTACCAACTAACAGAAAGAGATGGAGCAACCTAACTACACATTGGCCTATGTCCTATCTGTAGGGGCAGGTACATGTTTGGAAAGGTTTCTAAAAGAGGCTGACCTTGCACTGGGGAGCATCCATAAAGACTAATTACTAAGGGACAAACTCTAATGGAGTAAGGGTGTCAGAATCTGTTCCAAACAAGTTGGTTCCTAGGGTCAGAAAAGAGTCCCCCTCTCTCAGTGCAGGGACTGGTGTTTGGGATAGTTAGGCCTTTCTGTTTTCCTTATTACATTTCTCAGGACATAAATTATTCAGGCAAGGCATAGAAAATTTATGCCTTGGAAAATCTATTTTAAATCTATTGCACTGTCTTTAACTGGCTTTTACAGATACCTTATGACATAGGCAAGCTAAGCTATACTGAATAACATTTGTACAGATCAATGTTGCCTTACGGAAAAATATCTGATTGGCTCCAAAATCTGCAAAGCAGTGCAATGCAATGCAATATAAGCAGTTTGAACATAGTGTCCTTTATAGAAGTATCCCAGGGCATCAGACAGTGTGTCAAAACAAGCTCTTGTTAATTAAAAGCAAGGTCAAATGGATAATTTTTCCAGCCCCTTTTATAACTATATTTTGTATCAGATTTTCTAACACCAGCATGTTGAGTATCCAAAGACAGGATGCACAAGCTATAGAATCCACTAAATTTCAAGGAACATTGCCACTTTGGCATTTAGCCAATTTAAAATAATTATTTAAGAGTGTTTCTGGTACTATACTTGCTCCTGAATTGCCCAGCCAATTTTTGTGGTTTCATAACTTCTTTATAAAATGGTTCTCTCACCTCCGTTCCTTTGTCAAAGACCCAAACAAACAGGAGATACTTGCTCTACAAAGGAAACAGTGCTATCAAATGCACAAAGTAAACAAGATGAAAGAAGAGAGGGTTATTTGGTTTCCTCACATCTCTTCAGTTATTCTTGACAATAGTAGAAAGAAAAAAAAAAGACCCACCAGAAGACATATTTTAAAGTTGATTGGGTCCCTTTAATTTGATGCATTGCACTTACAGGGGTATATTTACAGCTGGGCTTAGAGCTAGTCTTTGTGTGAGCACACCACCATTCAGTTATCTATCCATGCTACTTATGTGGCCCCCAACACTGGAGAAAAGTAGAACCTCAGAGTTACGAACCCCTAAGGAATAGAGGTTGTTTGTAACTCTGAACAAAATGTTCTGGTTGTTCTTTCAAAAGTTTACAACTAAACATTGACTTAATACAGCTTTGAAAGTTTAGTATGCATAAGAAAAATGCTACTTTAAACCATTTTAATTTAAATGAAGCAAGCACAGAAGCAGTTTCCTTACCTTGTCAAATCTTTTCTGTTAAAAAAAAAAGAAAAAAAGAAAAAAAAAGAAAGGGAAAGTTTAAGTATTTTAGGTTTAACACAGTACTGTCTTGTATTTGCTATTAAAAAAAAAAAAATTAAAGAGTCTGCTGCTGCCTGATTGTATGCTGCCGGTTCCAAATGAGATGTGTGGTTGACTGATCATTTCATAACTCTGGTGTTCATAACTCTGAGGTTCTACAGTATCTGAGCACTGAATTTTTTTTTATATATTTATCCACACAACACCACACTGAGGGGGGATAATAGTATTTCCCATTTTACAGATGAAGCACAAAGAGACAAAGGCTTGGCCTACAATAGAAAATTAGATCAGCTTAACTACATTGCTCAGGGATGTGAAATATCCAAACGCCGGAGCAGCTGACCTACCCCTGAGCTTTTAAACAGTCCCTTTGAGTAACCCCTTCAGCCGGCCAGATCCCTAAGGAGTCCCACTGTTCCTTAAGGGTAGGCCACAAGACTGAGTCTCTGGGCTCCAGCACTCCTGCTTGACATGTGAGCTCTGCCCAGTGAGTCCAAAGGAGAGAGAGACTCCTGGTCAGAGATTTTTTACACTGTTCAGGGACCATTGCACATCAGCAAGTATTTGAAGTAACACCAATCACTCTTTTCAAAACAGAGTAGGGTTTATTAGTCACCTGTGTTAACTAGGGGAAGTCCTTGGGTTAGCACAGAGAAGCAGAGGTTAAGGCATAATCCATCCAGGCAAAGCCAGCACCCCACCCAGCCAAGCTGCCATGGAATCCATCTTTGGCTCTCTTCCAGACTCTTTGTCAGTCCCGAATGAGCTGCTGTGTCTCACCCCAAAGCTAACACTTACCCCAACTACCTGGTACCTTTCAGTCTTCAGATCCATGCTGGGTTCCTATGTTCTGCATGCCAGAGAATCCCGTGAATAAATGTCAATTGTTCAGTTGGGTTAGTTTCAGGCAGTTCATTTAACAATCCGCTCATCCCATCCCAGATGGTAACATGACATGGCATATCATATTTCCTGCTGTGACCCAAGAGCAGTTTTTAATCTTTCTGCAAGCAGTGGGTAATAATTCAAAGTACAGAGGGAAATTGAGGCATGCATCGGAATCATAAAAATGTTACAGAAAATTCCACTTTGTCACACTAAGTGACTTGCCCAAGGTCACACTGGAAGTTTGAAGGAACAGGAATTGAAGCCAAGTCTCAAGTTCAGGCTAGCACTCAAACCATCTTTCTCACTGGATCCATTTTGGACCAATTACACAATCAAATACCTTTGCCTTCATGATTCACTGTGGGACTGAGTTCTCCAAAAAGATTAACATTTGCAATGCATTTTGTGGGCACAAGTTTTGCAGGAGCAGCTTGCACCCACTGAAGCGAGCCTGTCCTTTGGAATTCCCCCTCTCCCCCTCATAGTAAGGGTTAAATGTTTTCCTAGTGAAACATGTAAGATAAATGCTACAACTACAATAGTAGTTAGGTCGTCAAATGTGCATGAGGTTATATAAGATATGTAATGCAAGGCAAGTTATTTTTGCAGTTGGAACGTTTTTATTTCCTGGAATTTTGTAATACTAACTGTGCAGCCTTAGCATTGCATTAACGTATTTCATTGAATTTAATTTATATTAGCAATGTAATGAGATCCTATAATATCTCAGTTCTATATACTGCACAGCTTGAAAGCAGTTTAAAATTCAAGAGAGTTGGAGGCAGTGGGCTAAAATTCAACATTTGCCAAACAGAGAGGTGAAAAAACAAAGAATGTCTGACTGTCAGAGCTTCCATTCTAGGGGATAATTAGTGTTTATTATCTGGGAAATCATAGTAAATAGGAATAATGTAAGGCAGGTGTTGCCAACCCGTGGCTCCAGAGATGCATATGGCTCTTCAGAGGTTAATATGCGGCTCCTTACATAGGCACTGATTCCAGGGCTGGAGCTATAGATGCTGACTTTCTAATGTGCTGGGGGGTGCTCACTGCTCAATCCTCTGCTCTGCCCCAAGCCCTGCCCCCACTCCACCCCTTCCATCAAGGCCCCTGCTCCTTTCCCTGAGCTTGCCATGCCCTCGCTTCTCCCCCATAGCCTCCTGCACAAATGAAACATCTGATGACAGGGGGAGGGGGTGTAGGCGCCGATTGTTGGGGGCTGCTGGCAGGCGGGAGGTGCTGGGGTCTGGGGCGTGGATGAGGGCTGCTGACGTATTACTGTGGCTCTTTAGCAATGTACATTGGTAAATTCTGGCTCCTTCTCAGGCTCAGGTTGGCCACCCCTGGTGTAATGTATCCCAGTGCTCAGAGTCAGCCTCCAGGTCTGATGCACCTTGGAATTCTCCCAGAAGCCTGGCTGTAAAGAGACCCAAATGCTTTCACATTACAGCCTGAGCTTGGCTGGAAAAAGGATGGAGGCCTCAACTCCCTCCTTGAGAAAGCCTTTCTTTATTCGTACTAATGAATGATACTTCACCAGGGTACCCATGAAAAGAAGAAAATCTAGTGCTTTCTCATAGAGAATGCCCTTCAGTGACCTGGTTGCTATTAAACTGAGTGAGCGCCTTAATGATAAGTCTATAATAGTAAAAATAATAGTCCTGAAAGGTCCAGGATCATTAGTTTTGATGTGGACATGCTCATGGTCCGATAGACCTTCTTCTGCCCATAATGGCTCTCTAGCTACATCCAGATTGACAGCCCTTGGGATTCATGTCTCCAAGAAGGCTTGAAGATCCCTATGACTGCCTACTCTAGCAGTCCTAACAGATTAATGGTGTTACTGAAGCCAGCTTCTCTAATGTCTCATTTCAGTGGATATGGCTTTGTTAACAATCACTCCAGTGTTATCCCTGTAGACAAATGATCTGTCTTCCTGTCTAAGAGCAGTACCAGCACTGAAACTGCTGCAGCCTTTATCTCCCATCCCTTCAAACTGCTTACCCATCATATTACTTTATCATGTTTGTTTGGAGTTGTATGCCAATTTTTCCACTGCTCCTTCAAAGGAATATTGAGAAAAAAAACAAACAAGAGCCCTCCCCTTTACTCTTTTGTTTTTTCCACTTCAGCTGTTCATTGGGTTTGTGTACATCAGATCAGAGTGATGACTCATCAGCTTTCTTATTCACGTTTGTTTAGAAGTACGGTAGCTTACAGGGGCAGGTTTCTTTTTGTTCAGGATGTTTTCGTTTCCCTATTCGGCACTCTAATAGCCAAACATGTCTGTTTATGTGACTGTTTTGTTGTCTAATGAAGTATCCAATATAAAACTCATCACTTCCAAATTTAGGGTGAAATCCTGGTCCCACAGACGTTAATGGATATTACAGTTAGTTCTATTGCATGCTACTTGCACCAAAATCCTGTTATTTCGGTATGGTTCGAAGAGACACACCAATGTTTCTGCTTGAATCTCAAATACTCTTCAAGGCATCTATCAGAACCATTTTACCATTCCGCTAACTACATCAACTCAATGGTGCTTACCCAGTTTCCTAACAAGCTTTTTTAAAATGTGTAAGCTGTTGTATGTAATGTTCATTGGGTTTTGATCCTACAAATAAAAAAGACAAGCATTTAAATTTGTCAAGAATTTGCTATTTATGTGTATGACCCCATCTACTACTTGAAACGCTACCCAAAACTTTCAAGTAATCCGACAATAGAGCCGATTCCGTCTCATCCAAGTGCAGTTCTCACCATGATTATCACACAACTACAAATACAGACTACATCTATCAGAAAGATATAATGTGTTTAATTTCTTTAATACTCTGGACCTGTTTGAAACATTGCAAAGATAACAACAGAGAATCCACTAATTCTGAGCCCTATGACTCTGTTTGAAGGTGGCATAAGCAGATGCCAAGATTGGGGCTGGCCAGAAATTTTCCAACAAAACAGAGCATCATCAGGAAATGCAGTCATCAAACCCAAGATATTTTGCAAAACAAGAGTTTGGGTTGATGAATTTTGGGTGAATTGCAGGCAGGGTCTGATGGAACCTTGTCTGCTAGGTAAGATTCCATTAGGAATATGACTGACTCCCTGGCAGGCTGCTGGACAGCCCAGGCTTCCAGGGTCTGTGGCTGCAGGGCAGCCCTGCCATGTGGATTGCCTCAGGGCTGGGAACCCCAGCGCTGTCAGGCAGCCAGGCCAGCTGGCTCCCCATGATGGCTAACTTGTGGGCAGCCCTGGGTGCCAGCTGGCTCAGAGTCTGGAAGCCTTGGGGGTCTGTGGCCTGAGGGCAGTACATATTGTAGGGCTGCCCCTGAGTGGCAGACCCTGGAAGTCCTGGCAGCTCTGATAGAAATTGACATTCTTGTCAGTTTCACCGCTATTCTCTGAATAGTATCAGGTAACCTGCCAAGAATGTCAATTTCAGTCTGCAACTGCTAGGGTCCCCAGATGCATATTTTGTTTCAGAAACACCATGTGTCTGTGTTAGTGAAACAAAGATGTGTGTGTGATGGGTTTGTTGGCTTTTTGGGTTTTTTGTTGTGTTTTGCTTTGTTTTTTTTTTGGGGGGGGGGGGGGCTTGAGATTTCCAATTAATGGGAAATTAACACAAATTTGGTTTAATTTCAGATCAAAATGAAACCAAGTTTCAATATATCACAAATGTCTCTGATCTGGAAATCTCTAGTTCTGACCAGCTCTAGCCGATAGGTCCTTCTGGCACTGCTCTGGGGGAAAAAATGAATGCATTTTACTAAGAAATCTGACAAGAGACATCTCCCTCTTCTTGGCCTCCAAAACTACCAAAAGTTCCTGAGGAAACATCCAGAATCCCAGAGTGCTACTGGGGGCTTTGACTCTCTACAGCCTAAGAATACTTTCATTTTCCACAGAGACAAGGTGGGGAAGGCAATATCTTTTACTGGATCAACTTGGTTCTTGACAGAGACAACCTTTCAAGCTTACACAGGACTCTTATTCAGGTCTGGGAAATATACCCAAAGTGTCAGAGCTAAATAGGGTGCAACAGGGGAGGCCTTCTGATTCATACTGAGAAAGTAGGGCAATCGTCTAGTTATCTTAGGTGCCTGTACACGAATGCAAGAAGCCTGGGAAACAAGCAGGAAGAATTGGAAGCCCTGGCACAGTCAAGGAATGATGATGTGATTGGAAAAACAGACTTGGTGGGGTAACACATGACTGGAGCACTGTCATGGATGGGTATAAACTGTTCAGGAATGACAGGCAGGAGAGAAAAGGTGGAGGAATTGGACTGTATGTAAGAGAGCAGTATGATTGCTCAGAGCTCCATTATGAAACTGGAGAAAAGCCTGTTGAGAGTCTTTGGGTTAAGTTTAGAGGGAAGAGCAACAAGGGTGATGTTGTGGTGGACATCTGCTATAGACCACCAGACCAGGAGGATGAGGTAGATGAGGCTTTCTTCGGACAACTAACAGAAGTTTCCAGATCACAGGCCCCGGTACTCATGGGGGACTTCAGTCACCCTAACATCTGCTGGGAGAGCAATACAGCAGTTTAAAGACAATCCAGGAAGTTTTTGGAGAGTGTTCGGGACAAGTTCTTGGTGCAAGTGCAGGAGGAACCAACTAGGGGCCATGCTCCTCTTGACCTGCTCCTCACAAACAGGGAAGAATTGATAGGAGAAGTAGAAGTGGGTGGCAACCTGGCCAGCAGTGATCATGAGATGATAGAGTTCAGGATCCTGACAAAAGGAAGAAAGGAGAGCAGTAGAATATGGACCCTGGACTTCAGAACTGCAGACTGACTCCCTCAGAGAACTGATGGGCAGGATCCCCGGGGAGGCTAATATGAGGGGGGAAAGAGTCCAGGAGAGCTGGCTGTATTTTAAAGAAGCCTTATTGAGGATGCAGGAACAATCCATCACAATGTGCAGAAAGAATAGCAAATATGGCAGGTGACCAGCTTGGCTTAACAGTGAAATCTTCGGTGAGCTTAAACACAAAAAGGAAGCTTCCAAGAAGTGAAAACTTGGACAGATGACTAGGGAGGAATATAAAAACATTGCTCAAGCAAGTAATCAGGTGTAATCAGGAAGGCCAAAGCACAATTGGAGACGCAGCTAGCAAGGGATGTGAAGGGTAGCAAGAAGGTATGTTAGTAACAAGAAGGTGGTCAGGGAAAATGTGAGACCCTTACTGAATAGGGGAGGCAACCTGGTGACAGATGATATGGAAAAAGCTGAAGTACTCAATGCTTTTTTTGCCTTGGTCTTCTCAGACAATGTCAGCTCCCAGACTGCTGTACTGAGCAGCACAATATGGCGAGGAGGTAAGCAGCCCTCAGTAGTGAAAGAACAGGTTAAGGACTATTCAGAAAAGCTGGACAAGCACAAGTCCATGGGACCGGATGCAATGCATCCGAGGGTGCTCAGGGAGTTGGCTGATTGCAGAGCCATTGACCATTATTTTTGAAAACTCATGGCAATCGGGGTGATCCCAGACCATTGGAAAAAGGCAACTATAATGCCCATCTTTAAAAAAGGGAAAAAGCAGAATCCGGGCAACTACAGACTACAGCCTCACCTCAGCCCTCACGTTGTGATAGCCCAGTATAGGATCCATGGATCTTGAAAGGTGTGTTGTTGGGGGAATTGATCAACACCTTCCCCTTTGGGCCCCTCCAAGTAATGTATTTGCTTCTTTGTTTACACTCAACTATTTGTATTGTTATGTAAACTCAAACTATGCATATTCAGCTCTTCTTATCTCTCCTCATTAGTCAGTCCATCTAGCCCATGAAGTGATTTTGCTTTTTTTCCTTCTCAAAATATTTGTTAATATCTTTCGGGTCTTGAGGAATCCAGAACTGAATATAGGATTCCAGGTGTGGGCTCAGATCTGTATAGAATGGGTCTATCATCTCCTTGCCCTACAACCTCATTATGGATTGCTTCATTGCCTAGTTTCTCCATATTCCATTCAAAATTACATTGGTCTTTTTTGCTGACATACTTCACTGAGGTTCGCATGTGTGTTGTTTGTCCCATATTCCACTTTCTTGGTCTCTCTTTTTCACAGAATATTTGCATTTTGGATTATTTCTTCCCCCTTCATCCACCCATATCTACCATCTAGCATTTTCTTATTTTGGTTTCTGTCTCTGCTATATTTCTAGCCACTTACAGTCACTATTGTAATTTGTCTACGCACAATACAATAACAGCTCCCAGTAAATTTTACTAGTGTGATGTTTATTCCTCCTTGGTGAGAACTAACAAGGGTGTTAAAGATGACAAAACCCAACAAAACCTAATAGATCCCTGTAGCATCTCACCCTTCCTTGATCAACAGCCTCTTTCTCGGACTCTGTTTTTGCTCTTTCAGCTAGTTTTCAGAGAACTGAAGCTTCCAACTACTGAACAGAGACAGATGGAGGCAGAATGCTGGGAGCTTAGCAAAGGAGAAATGCTAAGGCCTCCAAATGCAGTGGAAGTTATTATTTGTGACTACAGGCTGACCATTGGCTCTGAAAGGAAAAACCTGTGGAACTCCTTGCCTGAGGAGGTTGTGAAGGCTAGGACTATAACAGGGTTTAACAGAGAAGTAGATAAATTCATTGAGGTTAAGTCCATTAATGGCTATTAGCCAGGATGGGTAAGGAATGGTGTCTCTAGCCTCTGTCAGAGGATGAAGATGGATGGCAGGAGAGAGATCACTTGATCATTACCTGTTAGGTTCACTCCGTCTGGGGCACCTGGCATTGACCACTGTCGGCAGACAGGATGCTGTGCTGGATGGACCCTTGGTCTGACCCAGTATGGCCGTTCTTATGTTTTTATGTCAGGCCATCAGTATGGATTGGTACCTCTGAAGTACACCAAATAGGAGGGAAATTTTGCATAGAAAGTAAGTAAATTAAGAAGGAGGAAACAATTGATGGAAACAAAAGAAAAAAAGAACCAAGGACAATCAGATAGTTATTACTCCTAAATTTGTTGCATCGGATGTTAATTTCCTCTCCTTTTAGTCCTGAAAATGATGGAGGCTAGGTTTTAGTGTACACTTTCAGTTTAAAATTGCTACCCTTCCTTTCAGAGATTATTTTGAATATTTATAAATTGTTGGAAAATTAGGCTTTTCTGCTAGGTAAATGGAGAGTGGCATCTACCAATTTAGATTGACCTTTTCCCCCTTTATAGTTATGGTCCTAGTTTCTCCTCGTTCTCTACAAGCAGAATTTGAATAAAGTTATAATCACTCTAGTAATGTATTTTTCAGCAAATCTGCCTATTGCATTTTGCAATATTGTGTTTGTTATGGATTCCAATTGCATACACAAATGATTTTTTGCACAACTATAAACAGTTTTTTAAATAGAATTGTTAGATTTAATTTGTAAAGTTAACCTTGGATTTACTGTCGGAAGGTATTCAAACACATTGGACACACAGGTGTATCTTATGATATTTTTAAATGAGGAAAAAACAAATGACTATTATTTCCTTATCTTATTCTGCAACACTGCATGACTGTTTACTACAATACTGGTAAGCCTCCACTGTATAATAGAAGATTCAAGCACTGAGTAAAGTAGGAGTCTTAGCCTCACTTACCCCAGCAATTAAAGTAATTAAAAACAATTCACACCCACAAAGAGCTAAGTGATTTCACAGGAAAGACAGTCAAGGTACACCCTCTATTAAATCCACTCTAATGGAAAAGATCCCACAAGTGACCTTGGTGGACAAGCAGAGCTTACTGATGAATAATCTTTATCCTTGCCACAGTTAGAAGAATTAAAGTATAATCACAGCCAGTGAAGCAAGGCTGTTCTCCACACCTGCTTAAAATAAAACAAGAACATAATGTGAAAAAACAGGTGGCATGCTTTCAAATTTGATCCAAAGTTCTTTGCCCCACCCCTTTGGTGTAACTTGTTGGCTTATTTAAACAATTAACTCTTCACAGCCAGGGAAGTTATACTGGGGAGCAAATAATCACCATCCAAACAATCTATTCCACTCATATAGGCCCTGATGCTGTGGACACTTATGTAGATGTCACTTTATGCAGGTGAGTAAAGTTATACACTTGCAAAGTGTTTGCAGAATTGGGGCCATACTCACTAGTCCTCACCAGTTTAGACTTTGTCCACACTAGCACTTTTGTTGGTAAAACTTTTGTCAGTCAGGGGTGTGAAAAAACATCCCCCGACCAACAAGTTTCACTGCCAGAAGTGCCAGTGTGGACAGTGCTATGTCGGCGGGAGACGCTCTCCTGCTCGGCATAGAGCAGCTAAACAGGAGACCTTACAGAGGCGCAGCTGCAGCGATACAGCTGTGCTGCTGTAAGGTCTGTAATGTAGACATAGCCTAAGTGTGTGATGTGGTGGAGTAGAAACCCAGACAGCATTCTGCAGCCAAGAAGAGGACACAGTTGAGTTCCTAGCCTGCTGTCTATTGAAGGACCAATAGCCAAAGGAAGCACTAGCCAACAAGAGATCCCTTGCTCTGTTCAAACACCTACTGGCTCAGCTGAAACCTGCTAAGAATGTTTCACTGAAATTTCAGGTCACTTCCGCTATGAGTTGGCAATAAATATGCAGGTAACATAGCTAGTGAGATCTTGGCATTCTGTATATCAATATCTACCTTAAAACTATGGGATGGCAGTATAGCAGCCAGATCCTGTGCTGTGTAAAAACAAAACAAAATCTAAGTGTTTGCTGATCTGCAGGCTAGTGTGTTCTTATTTTTGAAAAAGGCTAAGGCCCCAATTCAATAGACATTTATATGTGTTTAACTTACTCATACAGCCTGTCTCACTGGATTTATGAGATTACTTACATGCCTGAAGTTAAGAATGTGCTTAAATGTTTGCAGAATTGCAAACAGACTTTTTATGTAGGTTCAGTGGTATGTGATGTTAAATCCCACTCCATCCCAGATTTTGTTTGAATTATTTCCTATGGGTGATGCAAATACAGTGCAATTTCCAGTATTCTGTACACAGAACAGACAGACAGTATATAGCCAGATACAGTAGTTTAATTAATCAGTTTAAATAGAATAATGTAAAATTACAAAATGTAACTATGTCTCTTGTACGCTTTGTTTTATATTTCTAGTACTTCCTTCTTTTCTGGCAAAGTTATATATATTGAACTCAGTTACTGAAGCGTAAAATACAAAATTGTCTGAGATTATAATGTTTTGGGGGGGAAGCATTGTAAATTAATCAGTAATAAAACATTTGTGCTGTGAGCATTTTAATAAAAATGAATAATAGATACTAAAAAACTACTTTTAATAGTCAATTTTTTGTCTGGAATGCAGTTTGCGATTATACTGAAACCACCACCAATGACAAAGTGCCATCCGGATGACTTATTTATAGTAGTTCTATAATTATTCTACAGAGAAAGTCAAATGTGGAGAGTAGATTCCTGGAGTAGAAAAATGGTAAGTTGGAAAAATTGCTATTATTACTGACCAATTAAAATAACCACTACATAATACTCTCCCACCACCCCGCCCCAACTCTAACTGCTGCAAGCAGGAAGCATTGTCCTCTCACCCAATTTCTCCCCAACACACATACACACTGTCAGAAGGTAAACTTCCTCCACTTGATTGCGAGAGCAGTGTGTGGGATATTAGACTATGTCTACGCTAGCACTTTTGTCAGCAAAAAACACCCCCCAACCAACAAAAGCGCCAGTTTGGACAGTGCTATGTCAGCGGGAGAGCCACTCATTGGGGACAGTTAAGTTATGCCGGCAGGAGAGCTCTATAGAGCGGCTACACAGGAGACCTTACAGCAGCACAGCTGCAGCGGTACAGCCACTGTAAGGTCTGTAATTCAGACAGCCTTAGTTACCTCCCCCAACACTCCCTTGTCTTCCCTCAAACCCTTCGTTTACTTTTGTCTCCTCTGGTAGTATTTGTCTAACTTAGATTGCAGGAGTGTCATGGGAAAGACTCCATCTTTCTTGGTCTTGTAAAGCACATGCACATCTACAACACTATGAGATAAATACACCAGCAAACAAGTCTACCCAGCCCTAGAACGAATGTTAAGAGCTTCAAGTAGAAAAATCTTCAAGTAGAAAAATCATAACATTTTTAAGAGAACTCCCTGATGTAGATTGAGGCCTCACTGCAGCACAACTGGTGATATGATGCGATGGGTTCAGGGTGCATCATGGACTTACGATTCCATAAATTTTTCTCAAACTGTATCATCATGTTCAGATACGTAGGGCAAGAATTAAGAATGACCAATGATTTTGAATGCGTACATTGTTGGGAGCCCAACTTGAGACACCTTTTTAAAAAGGAGCCCCATTTCTATGAGGAGAAGTATTCAGCATCTCCTGAAAATCAGGCTCCTTTTAAAAGTGTCAAGTTGAGCCCTGAAAAACCAAGGCACTCCTAATCACTAGTCATTTCTGAAAATCTTGTCAGTTTTCCTTATGGAAAATACAGTGTATAAGCTAATCTCGTTATGATGTTCACTATCATTACAGATTAGTCAAAACTTCAAAAGTTTGATTATAGGCTGGCAGTCTAGTTTACAAGCATTTGTTATTTGCTACTGTCAATATCTTTAAACAATATACTATAAGTGATACAGGCAGATGGGCAATTAAGATTCCAATTTACACAGTTTTATGGTCTACATAAGGAAATTTGAAGAACAGCTAGCCAAAAACTCAAAAGGTAATAACAAAATGTTTTTAAATACATCAGAAGCAGGAAGGCTGCTAAACAACCAGTGGGGCCCCTGGATGATCGAGATACAAAAGGTTTCAGAGTAGCAGCTGTGTTAGTCTGTATCCGCAAAAAGAACAGGAGTACTTGTGGCACCTTAGAGACTAACAAATTTATTAGAGCATAAGCTTTCATGGACTACAGCCCACTTCTTTGGCTGCAAGTGGGCTGTAGTCCACAAAAGCTTATGCTCTAATAAATTTGTTAGTCTCTAAGGTGCCACAAGTACTCCTGTTCTTTTTGGAGATACAAAAGGAGTGCTTAAAGATGATGAAGTCATTGCAGAGAAACTAAACGAATTCTTTGCTTCAGTCTTCACGGCTGAGGATGTTAGGGAGATTCCCAAACCTGAGCCGGCTTTTGTAGGTGACAAATCTGAGGAACTGTCACAGATTGAAGAGTCACTAGAGGAGGTTTTGGAATTAATTGATAAACTTAACATTAACAAGTCACTGGGACCAGATGGCATTCACCCAAGAGTTCTAAAAGAACTCAAATGTGAAGTTGCGGAACTATTAACTAGGGTTTATAACCAGTCCTTTAAATCGGCTTCTGTATCCAATGACTGGAAGATAACTAATGAAATGCCAATATTTAAAAAGGGCTCTAGAGGTGATCCCTGCAATTACAGACCGGTAAGTCTAACGTCAGTATCGGGCATATTAGTTGAAAGAATAGTAAAGAATAAAATTGTCAGACACCTAGAAGAACATAAATTCTTGGGCAAAAATCAACATGGTTTCTGTAAAGGGAAATCATGTCTTACTAATCTATTAGAGTCCTTTGAAGGGAGTCATGTGGACAAGGGGGATCCAGTGGACATAGTGTACTTAGATTTCCAGAAAGCCTTTGACAAGGTCCCTCACCAAAGGCTCTTATGTAAATTAAGTTGTCATGGGATAAAAGGGAAGGTCCTTTCATGGATTGAGAACTGGTTAAAAGACGGGGAACAAAGGATAGGAATAAATGATAAATTCTCAGAATGGAGAGGGGTAACTAGTGGTGTTCCCCAAGGGTCTGTCCTAGAACCAATTCTATTCAACTTATTCATAAATGATCTGGATAAAGGGGTAAAAAGTGAGGTGGCAAAGTTTGTAGATGATACTAAACTGCTCAAGATAGTTAGGACCAAAGCAGACTGATAAGAACTTCAAAAAGATCTCACAAAACTAAGTGATTGGGCAACAAAATGGCAAATGAAATTTAATGTGGATAAATGTAAAGTAATGCACGTTGGAAAAAATAACCCCAACTATACATACAATATGATGGGGGCTAATTTAGCTAAAACAAGTCAGGAAAAAGATCTTGGAGTCATCGTGGATAGTTCTCTGAAGAGGTCCACACAGTGTGCAGAGGTGGTCAAAAAAGCAAACAGGATGTTAGGAATCATTAAAAAGGGGATAAAGAATAAGACAGAGAATATACTATTGCCCTTATATAAATCGATGGTACGCCCACATCTTGAATACTGCATACAGATGTGGTCTCCTCATCTCAAAAAAGATATACTGGCACTAGAAAAGGTTCAGAGAAGGGCAACTAAAATGATTAGGGGTTTGGAGAGGGTCCCATATGAGGAGAGATTAAAGAGGCTAGGACTTTTCAGCTTGGAAAAGAGGAGACTATGGGGGGATATGATAGAGGTATATAAAATTATGAGTGATGTGGAGAAAGTGGATAAGGAAAATTTATTTACTCATTCCCATACTACAAGAACTAGGGGTCACCAAATGAAATTAATGGGCAGCAGGTTTAAAACAAATAAAAGGAAGTTCTTCTTCACACAGCGCACAGTCAACTTGTGGAACTCCTTACCTGAGGAAGTTGTGAAGGCTAGGACTATAATAGCGTTTAAAAGAGAATTGGATAAATTCATGGAGGTTAAGTCCATTAATGGCTATTAGCCAGGATGGGTAAGGAATGGTGTCTCTAGACTCTTGTTTGTCAGAGGGTGGAGATGGATGGCAGGAGAGAGATCACTTGATCATTACCTGTTAGGTTCACTCCCTCTGGGGCACCTGGCATTGGCCACTGTCGGTAGACAGGATACTGGGCTAGATAGGCCTTTGGTCTGACCCAGTATGGCCGTTCTTATGTTCTTATGTTCTAAAATGTATCCTTGTGAAAGGCTCGTTTCCTTGAGGGGATGACATGTAATGTAACTCTAGGGTATGAAGATGAAAGCCCCATTACTGCCAGACTGCTTTAATGTAGTTCCTCCCCAAATCTCAGGGAGATTAAGAGGTTGTCAATAAAATATCATGGGGCTGTTTTCTTTGATAAAGATTTTAGTTAGGACCAGCTGGAAGAAAGAAAAAATCAGCTACAACTGGAAGCCAATTTTGTTCATCATCAATTTTGTCTTTGTTTAGCAGAGGGTTTTCTGGAAACCAAGTAAGCTGCTTAATTCATCTCTGTATAGTGTCAAGCAAATGTCCTTTGATAATACACTAATTAGGAAGCTCTTAATATTCTTTCCACCGTATCCCACCCTTTATGGGGCTATGCAACCCTCAGACTAAAGCCATCTGGGTAATACCAGGCAAGCAATAACAGAGGAGAATTTATGTGTAGCTTTGTTGCAGAAATATAGACAATACATCTTGTGAAAAGGGATAAAAAGGGGGATATCCAAAATAGTCATACTATTGTTCCATCCAAATGTGATGGCAGCATAAATAGTATTTATGTATTTGCTGAGTTTGCAAATAAAATTATTGCAGCTTTTTAAATATATTGTAAAACATAGCAATTTTCATCTCCACTATACAATAATTTAGATTCACCCACAAAGCTGTTCTCCCATGATTCACAAGATGTTTATTGCTAGTTCTTTAATGTACAGTCAGATGTTCCTCATTCAAATTTGTTGCTAGAAATACAAGGAAGATTTTTCCCACCTAACAGATTTCAGCGGTTGGTCTTTGTATCTATCTAGCTGTTCACAAAGGGTATGTCTACATTGCAACTAAAAACCTGTGGCTGGCCCACATCAGTGGACTTGGGCTGACAAGGCTCAAGCCAAGGGCTGTTTAATTGTGATGAAGGTGTTTGGGCTGGGGCTGGACTCTGGGTCCCCACAAGGGGAAAGGGTACCAGAGCTCAAGTGTCTACACCACAGTTAAACAGCCCCTTAGCCCAAGCTCACTGACACAGGCCAGCCATGTATGTTTATTTGCAGTGTAGATATACAAAGTGCCTAATCACTATCGTATCTAGACCCAGAAAACATCTCCTTTATTACATGATTCTCTGTCCAGCACAATATTTAATTTAGTCACAGTGATGCTCACATCTTTTCTAAGCTTACGTTTATTAGTGCTTTGTAGGATATTTCTACAGGGCATACCATGGAAAAATAAGGGTCTCAAGGCAATAGCTTGTAAATTAACTCAAGACATGTTTTACTTTATTCTTTGAAGGGGAATTTGTGCACGTTCCAGATGACTACTTGAGTTAGGGCTACATTTCCTCCCCATAGGTTTTTCCTGTGGGTGGAGAGAGTCTTCTGACAACTCAGCAAGTTGAAAATCTGCATGGAGGTGTCAGGAGGACTGGCCTTAAAGATCAGAATCCATTTTCTCCAACCTTGAAACCTCCATGCAGACCAGCCCCTCTTTGTTCCTTGCCAGCATAACCTTTCCACCATTGGGCCAATTCACACAGACGTGTGCTAGGACTGGCTTCTTCACTTGTGCCTTCACTGCACTGACTTCTCACAGTAGGTAAAGTGTGAGGCGGTGGCGTTAATGTCGCATTTAGAAACATTAACGCAGCATGTATATTTTTAGTTGGAAATCTCTGAATTCCTCCATCCCAGACAACTCCCAGAGAGCCCCAACCAAACAGTGTTCATAGGGGAAGGTACGCATGAGCACATGGGGAAGGGAAGCATTCTGTTTTAGCTCTACTCCCCTCCTCTGACATTTCCCCTTCCTCACTCTCCCTCCCCCACCCCAACTCCTTCATTCTCTGCTGTACCATATAGAAGGGAGTCCTAAAAATTAAATGAAACCCTCAGCATGGGGTGGAGGGACAAAATACCCAACACATCATGGGCTGTTCTCCTCCATAGAGAGTCTTCTGATTGACCTTGGACAAAATGCCAGTCTATTTCAAGTGACCAAAAAGAAGATCATGCACTCTAAAGCTGTGACAGTGGACGTCAGTTCTGACATGTGCGCAGAGGATCAGGATCTTCCTAAGATAGACTGTTTGAGAATATATACTTGGACTGGGTGATGAACCCTATCTGGTTCAGGGCACATATCCATAAGCACTGACACAAGCAGAGAAAGATACAAAGAAGCAGAAGGTTGGCCACCTATGTCATAGTCACACTCTGCATTAAATATACAGCTTCCAACTTCCACTTCTTTATACCATTGTGCCACAGATGAGCCAAAATAGTCAGCAGGTGATTTTATTCAAGCCTTTCCAACTAAAAGCATCCCTCTGCTATAAAACAAGGGGCCAAGCTCAGCAT
Source organism: Trachemys scripta elegans (assembly GCF_013100865.1). Lineage (NCBI taxonomy): Eukaryota > Metazoa > Chordata > Testudines > Emydidae > Trachemys > Trachemys scripta. The sequence continues at coordinate 63,301,037 of NC_048306.1, read as the reverse complement.
TGAATTTAAACCACAACCCAACTTATGTTTTGCACATGGCCTAAGGCTGTGAAGAATTTGGTCCACTATGTATTCCTGTTGAAAGGACAGAGCAGTATCAACACATACTGTTGAAATCTGGTGACCTGTTCATTTATCTGAGCAGTAAGTGTCCATGAATTTCATAGATTGAAGTTGCACAGAAAAATCCCCCAGGCTATTTTTTCCTGTATATCTCTCTCAATCAGTCATATGCAGAACATGAGACAAAGATCCAAAATGAGGGACACAAGGAAAAATAGCAGTGCAGGAAACGAACTCAGGCAGTGTTGAATTTCTCTACCCACCTCAATAGTAAAGAATACACCAGGCATGGGAGACAAAATACAGCTGGTAATGAATCTTTAAGTGTTGGTGCTTTTCAAAGGACAGTAATGTGTTCCACCACTGCAAAGAATCCATAAGGGGAAGCTACAGGGACTGGGTTAACAACCAACAAGTTCTATAAACTTCAGTTTCATAATTTGGCATTTCAGATGTATGTGATTTCCAACAATACTAGTGAGATAGCATAAGGTTTGTGAGAAGATGGAGGTCTATAGGGAGGAGTTATGGGGAACCTGCCCCACACTGGGCTCTAAGGGTTGAATAGAGCCCTTGGGAGGCTGCGAAGGAGACAGCCAATCAGAGAGGGTCTGCAAGGAGCAGCCAATCAGGGCTGGGCTGGCTCATATAAGAAGGGCTGTAGAGCATAGCAGCTTCAGTCACTCCCTGGAGCTTGAGGAGGGAGGAGGACTAGCTGCCTTGCAGGTTGAAGGCAGCAAGCTCCCCGGACAAAGTAATGCTACAGACAGAGACTTGGGGAGCTAAAGGCAGCTCCTGACAGGCTGCAGGGATCTGCAGGCTGAGGCAAGGGCAAAGAGGATGCTGGGGCCACAGGAAAGTAGCCCAGGGAGATCAACAGGGAAGTCAGAGAGGATGCAGCAAGTGGTGGCCATCTAGAGGGTCCCTGGGCCGGGACCCAGAGTAGTGGGTGGGTCTGGGTCCCCCAGTCAACACTGGGGAAGTGGCAGAACTCTGGACTGCGGTTGCCACTGAGGGGAGTGGCTGGACAGATATTGCAGAGCCCCCAGACGGGGGGAAACCAACATGGCCGGAGGGCTGTGTCACTGAAGAGGGCGCCATTGTCCTGGGAGTGATGTGGGCCCCAGAGCAGAAGTGATGGTGACGAGGCACCACTAGAAGAGGGTGCACTGGCAAGAAGAGCTAATCCCAGTGACAGCCAGCAGGAGGCACTGGAGGGGTGAGTCACATCCTGTCATAGGAGGCCAATTAAGAGGCATGCTTCCACACAGCAAACACACCCATGGAGTCAGGGCTGACCCTAGTCTTCATAGGGCACAATGCAAAATAATATGTTCAAGGGCCCATCCATCTCCCCGAGTCCTCCTAATCTTCTTCATTACATACCACCATCATTTCTAGCTACTTCCTGACTGCCTGTGATCTCCTTGGAACGTGATCATCTCTCCCTACACCAATCTGTTTGTTAGGATCAGACTAGACCATAGACAAGGTATCACTGCTAGTGCTTTGGCTGGATGCGGAGCTGGGCCCTGGAAGCCCAACGTCCTGTGCAAATGCACAATTTGCATAGACATAAGGACACAGTGATGGCAGTTCATCAGCTCCACCTTCTTTGTGTGCAACTATAGATTGTTCCAGGACGTGGCTGAGGAAAGCATTGTTAAGTAGTTCAGGAAAACTGAGTAGAAGAAGCACAAGCAGAATTATGGAAGCAAGATAAAATAATTTTCTGAAAATTTACTGCACAGGTTACTTTAACTGCAGGCAAGTCTAACCTCTGAAAAAGGAACAATAAGCAGAAACTGACCCTTTAAAAATATTACTTCTGTAATTTCAAAGTAACTGCTTCTTGCATCATTTCTGCAGTTTGCCAGGTTATGCCTGGTTTTAATTCAGCACCAGGAATTGCCATGTAATATTAAAAGGTGAAGAGAACATACTGTATTCCAGGTGCTAGTGTTTAATGGACATCTGCATTAGTACAGCAGTTCTGTTGCCAGAGCTGGAAATATATATTCTCCAATTTACAGTGTAAACAAAAAGAATCCTATGTGTCCCTTGCCCAGTATTCTACAGTGACCCAGGAGCACAAGATGTGACAGAAGCAACTTTTGGAATATCTGAATAATACAGTGAGCTATGGTACTGGATCAGCGGAAGACTTCAGCCTTCATCATGCCAAATTGCCTGTGTATATGGGCAGAGTTCAATTTTATATTCACCGGCTAGACTTACATAATATTCAGGTACTCACTAGTTTCAACACAATCCTTACAGGCCACTTTGTCTGGACAACAGGAAGAAAAAAAAATCAGAAACAAAAAGGTAGTTAAACACACATAATCCTGGACAAATAACTCAAGGCATCACTAGTTCTACACAATACTGGAAAGTTATTGAGGATTGCAGCATGGTAGAAAATTGTCTCCTTTCTGGTCCTGTCAGAAAAGATAGCCTCATGACAGGGAGAACTGAGTGGGAGCTGGTAAAGCCCTTTCCATTCAATTAAAGACATTCTCCATAGGAAGGGAGAAAGTGTCTGCCTTTATACAAGATTCCTCAAAGTGATGGCCACTCTAACAATAAAACAGAACACAGCTATTACTGTTTTAATACAGTAGCATCCACAATATGCTACATAATGGCCACACAAAGTAAGCCATAAGCCCTATCCTAGACTGCTTACAACTGGTCCCAAACCACTTCTGGTTTCACTCCATTATATTCAGTACCAGGAGTGAATCTGGCTCCCTGGTCTTCTGGGTATAGTTTTTCTGCTACCTGCTATTTCTTCCTGTCCGAAATATTCATAGATGTTAAGTCATATTCTTTGGGAATACCCATCTCCTCCTTCACCAGCCTCTCCTAAAATCTTGTATCCATTAGAATCCATATCCATTTGCACTGTTGATTATTCTAAAACACACAAGTAATGTAATTACTCACAGAGCTTTTCACCCATCGGTGTCAATGCACCTTATTAGACTAGGGAAGTATGACTTTCCCTGTTTTACAGATGGCATATTGACACTTTACTTCAGCATAACTGAAGATGGGTGAAGCATCTTTAGGAGGCACGCATACAAAACAATTTCAATTAATATTTATTCAGCAGATACACTTTGCTTCAAGAAGCTGAGTGGAATCAGGCAAGTCTCCTCCACCGGGATATGAAACCAACCTCTTCCTGTTTATTTCACAGTGAGAGAAGCTGCTCTTTGAATGATGATTAATCAGATATACAATACTTCTACTATCTGTATTAAGACTTCCATGGATAAAAACTACTGCATGATCAAAAGGAAGCAATATATTTGGTCCCTATTTAAAACCTGCATTCAAGCACAGAGTCATAACAGCATCTGAATAGATTTTGGCTATTTAATATTACCGAACACACTCAATCTCTAAAAATACCTATATTCACTGTATATAAACTGGATGCACGCAAAGCATGTAAGCATTTAATATTATCAGCACTATTAGAGGGACATAATCATGGCAGACATGACAAACATTTAACCTGAAAAGGAGTTGATCCTCAAAATTAAAGCTCCCACGCTATTAAAAAAAATCGAACATCAACTGCCTTCAGTTATTTTCTTTGCCATTTCAGGTACATACCTCTGCTCTGAACAGGTGGGTATTAAAATATTCAAGGTTCCTACAATCTGAAATATTCTGAAAGATTTTTTGCACATTTCATAACCCTTCCTGTTCACAAGGATATAAAAGCTAAGGAGCATGATAAACATAAAGCTGAAATACACACCCTCAAATCAGAAATTTACTGTAAGCCTTGAAAAATGTCTTATTAATGCTGTCAAAATATGACAGCTATGAAAAAAGCCATTTCCAGGAAATTAAAAATAGCATTGGTTGAAAGTCTTCCAATAGGAACTGTTTTTGATGCAAAATTGGGTTTTCTAGTTCCCCCCTCTCCCGCACGTAATCATAGAAGTGTAGGACTGGAAGGGACCTTGATAGATCATTAATCCAGTCCCTTGCATGGAGGCAGGACTAAATGTTATGTAGATAAAGTGACCATATTTCCCTATGCTGAATACGGAACACCTTGTAAAATTGCTCATATTCAATAGCAATCAATCAGAACTATGCAGTAGCCCCCCAGCGTGCTATAAAAATTCCAAAGCCCAGCATGGAAAGGGGGGCCTCAGGGGGCGGGGGCGGGGTGGCCTTGGGCATAGACGTAGTATGACTTCTATTTTGGGGGGCAGGAGCCAGCAGGGCTCAAGCCAGCTCCACATGGTGAGTCCAGGGAGGGAGTGCCACCTTCACCCCCTGACTCACCTCAGGAGTCCACCCAGCCTGTCTTGGTTGTGACGGGAGGGAGGCACAACCAAAAATTATAATTCAAAGGTGGGGAGAGGGGTTCAGTTCAAAAAGTTTGAAAACAGCTCAAGGTGCAGGGAGAGGGATATTTGGGGGCTGTATGTGGGCGGAAGGTAGCTCAGGGTGAAGTGAGGGGATAGCTAGGGGCTGTGTGCAGGCAGGGGGTAGCTCAGGGTGAAGTGAGGGGGCAGCTAGGGGCTGTATGTGGCGGAAGGTAGCTCAGGGTGAAGTGAGGGGATAGCTAGGGGCTGTGTGCAGGCAGGGGGTAGCTCAGGGTGAAGTGAGGATCCCCTGGAAAGCACCGGGGATCCAAGATTCAGCCCCGCGGCTCCAGCTTCAGCCCCGCGGCAGGCGCTAGGAATCAGGGCTTCAGTCCCCCGTCCCCCCCAGCCGCAGCTCTGGCTTCAGCCCTGTGGCAGGCACTAGGAATCAGGGTTTTAAGCCCCCTTCCAACCCCCGTGGCTCCGGCTTCAGTCCTGCGGCAGGTGCTGGGAATAGGGGCTTCAATTGCCCCATGGCTCCAGCTTCAGCCCCGTGGAGGGTGCCGAGGATCGGCGTTGCAGCCCCATGGGGGACGCTGGGGCTCCGGCTCTGGGTTTCAGCATCAGGGTCCAGTGACCTCCCCTGAAAGTGCTTGCAGACCCCAATTGAGAACCCCTGCTTAAGGTTTCACATGGCGAGGGGTGACACACACCCCTAGCCCTTCACACACGGGACTGCTTCTCGTCCTACTTGATGTGTCATCTTCCCGCCTCTCCACCCCACCTGAGGCCACCACATGCTCTCACTGACGAGCCACTGCCTGCCCGCACTCACTCGCCAGCCACAAACAAGACATGGCTGGGGCTGCACTGACTGACCAGCAGGGAGAGCAGAAAATATGGGACAATTTGCCCATTTTTAAAGAACAGGCAGGACACCTGCAATGGGACTTAAATACGGGACTGTCCCATTAAAAATGAGACAGATGGTCACCCCATATCTAGACCATCGCAGTGGTCTAGATAGAATAATCTATTCTTAAAAAACTTCAATGATAGAGATTCCACAGCCCCCTGAGGTAAGTTGTTCCAATGCTTAACTACCCTGACAGTTAGAAAGTTTTTTCCTAATGTATAACCTAAATCTCCCTTGCTGCAATTTAAGCTCATTACTTCTTGTCCTGTTCTCACTGGTTAAAGAGAATAATTTATCATCTGACTCTTCATAACAACCTTTTACATACTTGAAGACCATTATGTTCCCTCCTCCCCAGTCTTCTCTTCTCCAGACTAAACAAACCCATTTTTTCTATCTTTCCTCATAGACCTTTAATCATTTTTGTTGATTTCCTCTGGACTTTCTCTAATTTATCCACATCTTTCCCCAAGTGTGATGCCCAGAAGTGGACACAATACTTCAGTTGAGGCCTTACCAGTGCTCAGTAGAGTGAAAGAACTACTTCTCATATTTAGCTTACAGCACTACTGCTAGTAGACCCCAGAATGATGATCGTTTTTTTTTTAAACAGTATGACCTTGACTCATATTTAGCTTGTGATCCACTAACCCCTCGTTCTTTTCTGCAGTACTCTTTCCCATTTTGTGTTTGCGCAATTGATTATTCTATTTGTTATTACTGAATTTCATCCTATTTACTTTGGGCCATTTTGCCAATTTGTCAAGATCATTTTCAATTCCAATCCTGTCCTCCAAAGCACTTATAACCCCACCCAGCTTAGTACCATCCGCAAAGTTTATAAGTGTACTCTGCCATTATCCAAATCATTTATGAAGATAGTGAATATAACCAGACCCAGGACAGATTCCTGTGGGATACCACTCAATATATCCATCCATCTTGATTAAGAGCCATTAATAACTGCTCTCTGAGTATGCTTTTCCAACCAGTTCAGTGTTGGTCCGGTGCCAAATTATTATGAATTGCTGTGACTGATATGCATAAATATGGCAAGCATGGGTTTGGTATGGCTAGGTATGTCTGAACTTGCTAGAGGATTCTGGGAGCAGGATTCTCTTAGCATTAGATAAATGATGTGGGAAATTACTTGAAGTGCTAAAACTATACTTAAATGGTTAACAGTGGCTCAATCTGTGTATATGTTTCAACATCGAACTTTGGAATATATCTGCTGGGGAGCAGCTCACAAAATAAAGAAAATGTAATATCGTGTGATAAGTGGGCTTGGTGCAAGCTGACCTGGTCAAAATGACCATTTTGGATGGCATCATGCTAAGAGCTTAAGTGAATGATTGATGAGAGGGTAAACATTGATTGAGCTTTGGTCTGTGTCTGCTTTGCAGTCCCTTCCAAAATATTAATTAGGAAAACCAGTAATAAGACATCCACAGGGCATATTTTTGGGACATGTGACTCCGTTGAGACCAAAAGGTATAAATGCTAAGCAAAATAAATTAGTTAGTTCGTTCCACAATTAACATCTGAAGACACTGAGACAGAGGGCCCAGGGCAACCTAGGCCCTACTTTGAGGGACTTCTGTGGGATTCTAGAACCAGAAGGGCTCAGGATGGCCTAGACCCTGCTTTGGGGGAACAATTGACAGACCAAGTACCTGAGATGGAAAAAGAAGAGAAGAAAAGAAGTCTCCATCTAGAATTGGTAAATATATGTGCTTTGTTTGCTAATCAGGATACTGTGTAAGGCAGGGGTTCCCAAACTTGGTTCACGGCTTGTTCAGGGTAAGCCCCTGGTGGGCCACAAGATGTTTTGTTTACATGAGTGTCCACAGGTATGGCTGCTTGCATCTCCCAGTAGCCGCGGTTCAGTTCCCACAGCTCCCATTGGCCGGGAACGGCAAACTGCGGCCACTGGGAGCTTCGAGCGGCCACACCTGCGGATGCTCAGGTAAACAAAGCATCTCATGGCCTGCCAAGGGCTCACCCTGAACTAGCCAGGAACCAAGTTTAAGAACCCCTGGTGTAAGGCCAACATAGTTACTGAGGATTTATGCTTGAGGATCTGAGGCTTATTGGAAAAAGATGTGTACTGTGTAACCTTAACTGCTTGTGTGATTCTTTCTGAAATAAATTACTGTGCATTAAGCACATTGGTTTCTGAATTCTCACTGGTACTGGTAACATCCACCCAGCTATGGGCCATTAAAGACTCATTTCAACATTCTGCACCCACCTTATGGTAAATTCATCTAGGCTATATTTCCCCAGTAAGTTTATGAGAAGGTCATGTGAGACAGTATATGTGATACTAAAGTCGAGATATATATCACATCTACTGCTTTCCCACATTCACAAGGCTTGTTATACTGTCAACGAAGGATATTGGGTGGGTTTGACATGATTTGTCTTTGACAAATCCATGTTGACTGTGGCTTATCACCTTATTTTCTTCCAAGTGCTTACAAATTGATTGAATATTTGTTCCAATATCTGAGTTCTGAAGTTAAGCTGACTGGTCTATAATTCCCTGGTAGGTCTTATTCTCATTTTTATAGATACTGTATTTGCCCTTTTCCAGTCCTCTGGGAACTCTCCCATCCTCCATGAGTTCCCAAAGATAATTGCTATGGCTCAGAGAACTGTTAAGCCAGTTCCATAAATAAGTATTTCATCAGGCCCTGCTGTCTTGAAGACAGCTAATTTGTCTAAGTAATTCTTAATATGTTTTCCCTCTATTTTAGCTTCAGATCCTACCCCCATACACTGACATTCACTATGTTAGTTGCCCAGTCACTGCTACCTTTTTTTGATGAAAACAAACAAACAAAAAAAATACATTTAACGCTTTGGCCATTGCTGTGGTTTTTGTTATTGCTTTCCCTCCTCATTGAGTAATAGATCTACCTGTCCTTGGTTGTTGTCTTGCTTTTTGAGTTTCAGGTCATTGAACATCACCTGGTTAAGCCAGGACAGTTTCTTACCATACTTCCTATCTTTCCCATGAATTAGGACAGTTTGCTCTTGTGCCCTTAATAATGTCTCTTTAAAAAACTGCCAACTCTCCCCATCTTTTTTCCTCTTATATTTGTTTCCCATGGTACCTGACCTATCAGTTCTGAGTTTGTTAAAGTCTGTCTTCTTGAAGTCCACTGTCTCTATACTGCTCTTTCCCTCCGACCATTCCTTAGAATGATGAACTCTTATCATTTCATGATCTTTCACCCAAGCTGCCTGCCACCTTCAAAATTCTCAACCAGTTCCTCCCTGTTTGTTTTCCACAGAATATTTTGACTTTTCATTAAACACACACTGAACAAATATTTTCTAGTCAAAAGCAGAGAAATGTTGGTTCTCTCAAAAAAATTGAACTATATCATCGAGGGATTGGTGGAGCATATTCTGACCAGGTTTGCAGAAGAAAAAAATGTTTTCAATAACAATTCTGAAAAAAGTTTTAAAAAGTATGAAGTTTTCATGCAAAAAAAAAATTCAAATATGTCAATAAATGTTCATTGCAAACATTGTATTCTAAAACCTGAGTGACTCATTGCGGTGGCTAAGCTACAAAAAGAGATTGGTGCATCATGGGAGACAGAGTTCTGAGTCCTTCGTGTCTCCATTATTCCCTATGGGCTCTGCTCTCTGGTGGGACCACAACTCTCAGTGGATACCATGGCTGCTCAAGCAGATGCAGAGATTAATGCTAGCCTGACCTGAAGTGAAGTTTCCTTTCAATTTTCTACTCAGAAAATTTCACACATCCAAAGTTTAAATATTTTCCTGCTAAGAATTCAATTCTGATGAAACCCTAGTTACCAGAGGAGACTATGTAAAAAAAAGTGTTTGACCAGCTCTAATTACTACTTTGATAGTTTTACAACAGAGAATGAAAAAGTTCTGGATTCTCTGCAACTCTTTTCTCTTCATACTCTCACTTCTAATGTGTCTGGACCTGAGGTGACAGGTTTCAGAGTGGTAGCCGTGTTAGTTTGCGTTAGCAAAAACAATAAGGAGTCCTTGTGGCACTTTAGAGACTAACGAATTTATTTGGACATAAGCTTTCGTGGGCTAAAACCCTCTTCATCAGATGCATGGAGTGAAAAATACAGTAGGCAGGTATATAATAGGTCACTTCCACCTTAATTGAATTGGCTTGTTAGCACTGACCCCCAACTTGGTAAGGCAACTCCCATCTTTTCATGTGCTGTAATATCTATACACACCTGCTTACTGTATTTTTCACATTATGGAAAAATACAGTAAGCTTTGATTGATAAAACAGGGATATGGTTTTGTCAGTGTTTGCAAGACCCAGGTGAAGTTTCATTAAGCAAAGCTATATATTGTATCACTTGCTGATGAAGTTCCGCAGGGGTCTGTTTTGGGACCGGCTCTGTTCAGTATCTTCATCAATGACTTAGATATTGGCATAGAAAGTACGCTTATTAAGTTTGCGGATGATACCAAACTGGGAGGGATTGCAACTGCTTTGGAGGACAGGGTCATAATTCAAAATGATCTAGACAAATTGGAGAAATGGTCTGAGTTAAACAGGATGAAGTTTAACAAAAACAAATGCAAAGTGCTCCACTTAGGGGAAAAAAAATCAGTTTCACACATACAGAATGGGAAGAGACTGTCTAGGAAGGAGTACGGCAGAAAGGGCTCTAGGGGTTATAGTGGACCACAAGCTAAATATGAGTCAACAGTGTGATGCTGTTGCAAAAAAGCAAACATGATTCTGGGATGTATTAACAGGTGTGTTGTGAGCAAGACACGAGAAGTCATTCTTCCGCTTTACTCTGCTCTGGTTAGGCCTTAGCTGGAGTATTGTATCCAGTTCTGGGCACCGCATTTCAAGAAAGATGTGGAGAAATTGGAAAGGGTCCAGAGAAGAGCAACAAGAATGATTAAAGGTCTTGAGAACATGACCTATGAAGGAAGGTTGAAAGAATTGGGTTTGTTTAGTTTGGAAAAGAGAAGACTGAGAGGGGACATGATAGCAGTTTTCAGGTATCTAAAAGGATGTCATAAGGAGGAGGGAGAAAACTTGTTCACCTTAGCCTCTAAGGATAGAACAAGAAGCAATGGGCTTAAACTGCAGCAAGGGAGGTCTAGGTTGGACATTAGGAAAAAGTTCCTAACTGTCAGGGTGGTTAAACACTGGAATAAATTGCCTAGGGAGGTTGTGGTCTATCAGGGATGGTCTAGACAGTATTTTGTCCTGCTGTGCGGGCAGGGAACTGGACTCAATGACCTCTCGAGGTCCCTTCCAGTCCTAGAATCTATGAATCTAAGTACAGAAGCTGCCTTCAATTATATACAAGTTACAATAAGTAAATCTCAGGTTGTGACTATTGCCAACGTGCTTACTAATCCCTCTTGAAGACAATGGAGAATGTTTGCTTTATCCTTTTCTGCTATTATGGCACCACTGGGTGAACTTAACAGCCACTATGTTGGCTGAGTGTTTTCCTCTAGAGGAAAACAGGTCCTCAACAATTCCAAGGGATAGATTCTAATTGCTAGCTATCCCTTTCAATAGCTAAGAAGTAAAGCAAAGCTGTTCCATTTTAAGATAAGATTGGACCTTGACTCAAGACAGTCCTTGTACCAGGGAAGAGGATCTGGGAGACGGGCTGTGTCCAGATACAATCAAAGAATCATAGTCTTCATAGCCTAAGTATAGCTATGAGGATGACAGAGTGCTGCCCTTTCTAAATTAAACCCTTATTATCTGAATCAGAAGAGGAATAAGTATAAGAAAGCCCTTTGGCCAGGGTTGCACTTACAGCTAGGATCTCTAACTCCTTAAGGCTCGATTCAGTGATATACTGAAGAATATGCTTACCATTAAGTACATGAATAGTGCCACTAGAGGTGCTCTGTAGACTAGAACCCTGGAGCAGAAGGTTTGAGCTTTCTTTATTTTTTCCCACTGGATGCAGGGGTGGGTGGGGGGAGATTAACTAAAACTGGAACCCCAGATCTTGGTTATTTCCTTGAACAATGAATAGCTCAGATTTTAGTCTCTGAGTTTACACAACCGAGGAATAGTTATTACCAGCACACTCAAGTTCATATTTTATTTGAGAAAGGAATGTTTTTAAGGTAACCCTTGCAGAAATGATTTCCACTAACCCACAGGAAGGTGAAAGATCAGTTTATACATAAAACATTTACCTTTTGGTCTTATCCTACCATAAAGGAAAGAAAACTCTTAATATCTTTGTTACCCAAATTAAAAGTGCAACATGTATTAAAAAACCAAACAAACAGTTGGTGTACCTGTCCGTGTCAAACTGTTCACATTTTATTTATTCCTAGGAAGTTCTAGCTTCTAATGTTTGAAAGATGTTTTCCTATTTCTTGATATTTCTAAGCCTTTGACTTTATCTTAAATAAAGTTCTTAAAGCATGGACTGGATTCTGCTTTGACTACTAGTTCATAGGACTAAGTGTAGTGCTCAATAAAACAGATTTTGTCTTCAGAACTAACGTCCAACAGAAGTTTTATAACTTTGGCTGAATTAAATACTTTTTTCCTCTTCACACACAAACGTATGAGCTCCTGTTCTTTAAACGATCACCACACCTTGCTACAGTAAAGCCAGGATTCCATTAACACCAACAAAATAAGGGCATGTTAAAAGTGAAATTCAAAAATCAGTCCACAAACTTGGGAGCAAGGAATCTGGAAAGTTATTTGTTCTACATTATGTCATCTTAATGGCAACAAGAGATGTGTAGACCTTTCAACATTAGTGTCAGGTATAGATGAATGCTGCTTGCAGTAGACAGTAGAAAATTCACTGATAGCAAACATAGAAAAACACTATTAGCATGAGCTATTTTCCTGAGTGTGGCTGTTGATTTTCTATTGAAGCAGCTCAAGAAGGAGAAGAAAAGGCTTCCCAGAGACTAGGATGTTTTAATATTTGTAATGAAGATCTTTTACATTAAATACATACATAAAATATTATTAAAAATGTATTGATGAATCAGAATATTTATACCACTATACTCTATACTACCTATAACTCAGACTTTTGAATTTTAAACTTATAAATACAAAACTATTAAAATTAGTTCTTTTATATTAATTTACATGATTATAAGAACAGTCTACATAAATCTCTCACAGGAAGAGCATGCTTGGAAATAACTGTGGTATTTTTATGTTCAAAACCAGAATCTTACAGTAATGCCTGTGGAGTTATAACTTCGGAACAAGTGTCACTCCAGTTCTTCAGGATTAACCACCCTAATATCTAGAGACAAGAAATCTTCATTTTGAAGTATGGTTTAAGAAAATCCCAACTCACCTGAAACTCAATCCTATTCCCATGGCAAAACTCACATTTACTTCAGTAGTGAAGGACAAAGCCATTAAAGAAAGTTACAATAATTCCCAAGCAAAAGACTCTCCTCCTTTGGATTGTAAAACAACATTAGGAAATTCTGCCATGTAGTGGAATAAAATGTACATATGGACACTAGTAAAAGCTTTATGCAAAAAATTCATAATACTTCTCGCAATTTCTGTATCGATATGCCTTACCAAGGGAATAAAAATAAGTTTCTTAAAGGGAGCTATTTTTATTCCCTTACCACATTTTCAGTTTGCATAAGTACAGATGTAAATTAATGGTTGAACATTTTTCAGCCTTTTGTAAAATCCAGCTACAGGGTTTGACTCAAGGACCTTTAGAGACAACATTTCATTACAGTTTGATGAATAAATATTTTCTTTTGTTGGTTCTAAGAGTGCTACCCTTATCATTCCCATGGTTTATTATGGAACAGAGTAAAAAAAAAAAGAAGAAGAAGGGACTGATCAGATTTCACTATGCCTTTTTTACTCTTCCTTCCAGAATAGAGATTCCCGGTCTTTGCAATCCTCATGTTGATGATGTACCACAACTCTCTCATTATCTTTGTTGCTCATGTCTAGGTCTGGTAAATCTCCTATCCATCTTTAAAATAGCAACCAAAACTGGACACTACATTCTAGATGAGCTCAATAACAAAATAAAGTTTTCAAAAGCACCTAATTTCAGAGCCGATCAATGTATAAATAGCTTATATTTTTAGCTTCAATATGCATTAACCTGCATTTAACAAAGCAGTGATACACAGTCAAGTCTCTTAGGAAGAGATTACAGACAGTGCTTTGTTCTACAATACATGCAGCCAATAATCACATCGTGGAAACAAAGACAAATTTACCCTTGCAAATATTAATGTATTTAGTATCAGTACTTAAAGCAAATTAAAGACCCCGTCCTGCATATACTTATGCATATGAGTAGTTTTATTGAAGTCTTAATTCCACTAGAACTATTCCTAGAAGTAAAGTTACTCTCATGCATAAGTATTCCCAGGATAAGGCCCTCTAACATCCACATATTCATAAATGTTAGGACCAGAAGGGACGGCAATCATCTAATCTGATTTCCTGTACAACAAAGCCCAGAGAACATCACCCAATCATTTTTGTATCAAGCCTGTAAACTTCTGTTTGAGCTATACCTATGTTCATAAAGAGATCCAGTCTAGATTTAGAGATTTCAAGTGATGGCAAATCCAGCAAATCTTAGTGTGGAATCACAAAAACTGCATGGAAAATACAAATTCTGTTTCTAAAGATTTTGAGGTTTGTTTTCATTCCAATTTGTAATAGCACCCAAAAATGGTTTAAAAAATTGAAATGGTTCATTTAAATAATTTCAAAACAAAATTCTGCCTGGCAGGCTAACTGGGAACCAGGAAGCACCACCCTTAGTCAGAACATCAGAGCTTGGGAGCCAGCACTCCCAGGCTTGGGCCCCTCCCCCCCCAGCCCATCAGATGGACTAAACAGGAGCTAGGAGGCTGGAAGCCAAGTAGTCCACTAGGTGGGCTGACAGAGAAGCAGGCATGTTAGGAGGAAGCCACCCTGGTTTTGGTCAAAATTAGTCTAAATTGATACATCCCCATGGAACATTCCAATTTTAACAAAATCAGCATTCTCCAACAGTAAAACATTGTCAGATATTTTATTAACTCCCTCTCTGTTAAAACCATGCCTTATTTCCAGTCAGATTTTGTCTAGCTTCAGCTTCTAACTACTGGATCCCATTGTACCTTTTCTGCTAGATTAAAGAGCTATCATCACAAATCTTTCCCCTGATGTTGGTAATTGTAGACAGTGGTCAAGTCACCTCTTAACCTTCTCTTGGATAAACTCAATAGATTGATCTTTTTGTCTCTTACTATAAAAAACACACACATTTTCCAGACTTTCCTTACTAAATGACAGTATTTGGATATGGGTACCGCTTTTCCATAAAAACTCCATAGCTAGATAATTCTCAATTGTGCACACTCCTCCTTCCTCCAACCAGACACCACTACCTGTTTTTCCTCCCTTCTTAGCATCCATTTTTAATCAAAAATGATTTTAATCTAGTTTTCCAGGAGTCAATTTAAAAAAAAATTAAAATGAACAAACAAGCTTTTCTACCTATAAGCTTGTTTGATTTCTTTCAATGAATGCAATAGAATTGATGCTGCTCATCAGCAAGAGCAAGATGATAAGTATCTTCTAGGATGTGCAGAATAGCCATAACTCTCATTCATTCTGGCTGGTAGCCGAGTAATTCCATTGCCCACCTACTCTGCAGGAGGTGCTTGTCATCTTGGAGGCTCTATCCCCAAGTTACACAGCAAGAAAGTCTCCATGGCCAAGTCAGACTAGAAGTTCAAACTACCCAACCTTCCAATGCAGTAGACAGAGGATGTCAAGGGAGGCACTTACTTAAGTTACCTGTTAGCTTACAGCCAATTTGGTTCAACTATATCTTTCCACCTCTAACAAGTGCTGGGATACACAATGCCACAGTATGAAATTTTAGGAGTTTTTTGTCAACATCAGTGACCTAAAAAGCATGTTTGTCTTGAAAAATCTAATACACATTGTTCATGAATCAAGAATATGCTAGCCCATCAAATATGAAAAACACAACAGTAATTTTAGAAAAATTGGTAGTTAAATTAGCTTCACTGATTCAGCTCGGGGTGCCAAACATTTATCATATTCGATGCCATCATTCTCCAGCTGCCATCAGGTGTGTGATTTCCAGCCAACAAGGCTTTGCATTGATACAAAGCAGCAAGAAACATCCACTGACTTCATGTTTGGGTCAATATCAAGATAGTTAAGACTAATGATATTATCTTTTAATCAAAATGCACTTCTCAGGTCAATACTTAACTTCACCAAATATCTACTAGCCACCATATGTCTCTACTCTCTTTCTATAATGCATAATATTTATGGGCCAGAACCACAGCTGGTTTAAAATCTACATGGCTCTATTAAAGGCAATGAAGCTATGCTAATTTATACCAGCTGAGGATCTGGAAATGTACCTAGAGGCAGATAAAGATACAAAAGTGAAAACTATTTTATGCTCTGTAACTCCTATCATATATTTTGGAAATAAATGCATTCTTGCTAGTCATTTTTGCAGGAATCTTGCTGATAAACCCAGAGCAGCCAGCCTGTCGATAGGGGAGCGGTTCACTCTGTTACAAAACATAGAAAAAGGATTTTTGTATTACATATTTTCCCTTTATCCATCTTTGCTATATTGGCTCCACAGAGCTATTTACCAAAACTTGAGTTTTGTGGAAACCAGGATTTGCGGAAATAAATATGTATTTCATGAAAACTCTGATGTTTCTAGATTTTATGTTAGTTTCAACAAATTATTATAAAAGCCTTTGTTGTGGTAGTGGGTATTTTGTTGGTGGGCATGCATTTGTTTTTTGGGAAGGTGTGTGGATTTCTTTTTGCTAAATACTCTACCGAGCTAGTGGGCTTGCAGCGTGTGAAATTAGACTTCACTTGCCTGGGTGACCTTATAAAGGTCACTGTGCTGCCTATTATTAAACACACTCTCCAGGATAATCCATTAGAGCCATATAACTAGTAACAGAGCTGAAAACCATTTAGGGGGGAGAAGAGCATTACTCTCTATTGCTACATACTATTATCATAGCTACAAGATCATGTTTCTGAGCAATCTTCTGTTGAATCTTTCTTTTTCTGGTAGCTTTTGAAATGGATAAGTGATTTTTTAAAAAGATATTTAGGGATTTAAATCTCAGAGGGTTTTGTTTGGGGTGGGGGGGAGGGGGAGTTAAATTTATATGCCCAATAATGAGAACTGAAGTATGATATCCTGATGAAACTATAGCATTTTAAATAATCGCACAGTGCAGGATCAGAACTAAGAGATTAGAAGATTATATGGGAATTGAATTGTGAGATAGGGAAAAGGCAAAGGAGGGCCAGATGCAGGGCCGCCCAGAGGATTCAGGCAGCCTGGGGTCTTTAGGGCACTTCGGCGGTGGGTCCCGGAGTGGAAGGACCCGCTGCTGCCGAATTGCCGCCAAAGACCCGGAGCGGAAGAAGCTCCGGGGGCCTGGCCCCCAGAGTGAGTGAAGGACCCGCGCTCCAGGGCCCCCAAAAAACTCTCATGGGGGCCCCTGCGGGGCCCGGGGCCTGCGGCAAATTTCCCCACTTGCCCCACCCTTTGGGCGGCCCTGGCCGGGTGTAAACCCAAAGTTAGCACTAAGAAGGAAGAAAGGGGAAAAAAAGTGTTGTCGAGGAAAGCATCAACACCAAAACTTCACAAGATATAAACATTCTATCAGGAAATTGGTCAGTATATCACTGATTCAATATGGCACTAAAAATAATATACTAGATTCTGAAATAGAGACTGATTACTTGGGTAGTTTCTGAGGTATTAGAAATACAGACGTAATACTGCTTTGCATTTAAATTGGGAAATCCCAGATTTCCATGGGAAGGAAGACAAAGGGGAATAAAAACAGCAGAAATTGAAAAACAAGTGAACTCAGTAAAGGAGGTTTCAGTGAAATAAAAATCTAGTATGCCATGTAGGGACCTGAGAGTACCTACACAGATAATAACCAACAAGATTTATCTGTTCTGAGTCATGACAATTTTGCTGATGACTTGGGAGTCATGAATTTGTAAAATGAAAAGAAGAAAGTACATGTTTCCAGCAATGCCGCTTTACAGCTATAGTGTGCTCTCTGTATTGGCCATGGTTCTCCAAAGTGGAATTAAATAAATAGCTTCATAAAATATTACATGTATTTCCTAGAAATACATAGGGAATGTTTGAGTACTATGAGGAGAACTCAAAAGGGTTCAGAAAATGAGAGGGTCTTATATAACACACTCCGTTATAGGGGCAATAAAAGGCCTAGTAAAAGAAGGGAAATCTAGTTTAAAAAATAATTTTACAAAAAAGTTGCCTAGTGATAAGATAGCATCCTCACCCCGTTCTTCCACACAGGACATAGAAACTCCACCAACCAGCAAACAAGGATGCAGAAGAACTGTATCAAGACAGGTATATATTTCAGCCCATTTACTTCCTCTTTCATCATGAAATTTCCTAGCTAACTAATTAAACAACAAATCAACTTAACCACAAAAGGGAGGCAGGTGAAAGGGGAGAATAGAAAAGGAGACCGTGGCAACTTTGTTCATCAGTAAATAATTCTTCCTTGTCAAGCATCTTGTCTTCCTCCATCCCATGCACTACAAAGCTGCAAAGGATGTATCACATAGTACTTCAACAGCTAGATATATATCATTCTACAGTTTGCACAATGTTTGACCAAAGACACTTCATCCAACTGCAAGCATTAGGTCAGAAAGGGGAGGGTGTGCCTTGTACAATGTTTTACTTGATCCAGGAACGTGTAGTTAAGTGGAAACTCTTTCTGCTCTTCATAAATTTCCTATCAATATTCAGTTCAATATTGGTCTGAGAGATTAGTTAGCTGAAGTGAGAGACTAAGATTATAAAAATCCCTAAAAGATGGTGATCAGTTACCATACGTACACACCTGCACCACTGGTAGTAGGCTTTGTGTATTTAGCTATGCTAAATAGGTCTATACTTCAAAAAGTACAGATCTGCATTCAGCATCAACATTTACAGATTGATACCCATTCCATAGTATCTCACTTATCATAATTGCTGTGCATTATAGTAAAGTGAAGCACTGCAATATTACAAGTACTATGGTGTGTTAACTAAGGATGATCACTGAGGCCATGTCTACACTAGCAAGCTTACAGCTGTGCTGCTGTACGATCGCTTGTGTAGCTGCTCTATGCTGACAGGAGAGAGCTCTTCCTTCAACACAATAAAGCCACCTAACCAAGTGGCAGTAGTTATGTTGGCAGGAAAGTGTCTCCTCCCAACATATCACTGTGCACATGAGCGCTAATGCCAGCAAAATTAATGTCACTTGGGGTGGGGGGGTTAAAGGTCTGAAAAAAAACACACTCCTGAGTGACATAAATTAAGCAACTCAGATATTCTCTCTGAGGAAGCAAAGAGATAAGAAGACTGACTTAAAGACATGATACACCACTAGTCAAACTGATTTCAACAGGCAATGTAGATGGCGTACAGTGGTAAATGGGAGTCTACTCAGAATGGGGTGCAGGAGCCATTTTGGGTCTGCAACTTTAAGGGAATCAAGGGTTTGACCTAGAATAGCTAGAAATCAAAACAAAAACATCTAAAGAAACTGGGTGTGATGGGTTCCCCCGGGGTGCCATCTGGAACTGGGTTACCACTGAGCCTGCCTGACCCACCAGCCTGGCCTCTCTTTACACTGTAGTGCTGTGACAGGCCCTCAAGCCCCCTCCAAACACACATACAGGTAGGGACACACCCAGCTGCAGCTACACACAGAGATCAGCTCTGCATGGGAAGGCTTGGGCTAAGGCACCTCCCAGATCCTAAGGCATGCATCCCCACTCTGGAGTGTACACCCAAAACTATACCATCTTGCGCTGCACAGAAATCTGGACAGCGTAAGTTAATGAACATTGCCCCCTCTCTCAATGTGGAGAGGGAATATACAACAACGTTTTGCCCCGAGTTATAACTGCCACACTCTGGATTGTGATCAAGCAAAAACAAATTTATTAGCTACGAAAGTCAGATTAAATGATTATAAGGGATAGCAAACAGATCAAATCAGATTACCTAGCAATTTAACAAACTGCCGTTTAAGCTTAATATACTAAAGAAATTCAATATGAGTAGCCAATTCTCACCCTAAATGATGATTTAAGCCAGCTGCAGGCTCTTAAAGGGCAAGCTGCACTTGCTTGCAGTTTAAAACCCCAGGTATTCCTTTCACAGGCTAGAAACCCCTCTAGCTGGGTCCAGCCCTTCCCCCCAGTTCAGTCTCTCTGTTCCTCAGTTGTTTCCAGGAGTCTCTTTGTGCGGGGAGGCAGTGAAGAACCCTGATGATGTCACTCTCCTGCCTTAAATAGCTTTTGCACATGACTGGAACCCTTTGTCTTCAAGCTTGGTTCCCATGCCTTTCAGTGGAAAAACACTGGTATTCCAAGTTGGAGTGCAGTACCAGGTGATCTGGTCACATGCCCCTATAGTGTCATAGCAGTCATGATTCAGAAGCTGTTTACAGTGTCCTCAGGAAGGCTCCCCAGTGGGAGATAAACTTCTTCTAAGGCCTATTAAAACAACAAAGAGTCTGGTGGCACCTTGGTGGATGCATGCATCCGAAGAAGTGAGGTTTTTACTCACGAAAGCTTATGCCCAAATAAATCTGTTAGTCTTTAAGGTGCCACCAGACTCTTTGTTGTTTTTGTAGATACAGACTAACACGGCTACCCCCTGATACTATCTAAGGCCTATTGTTTTCTCTAATGGCCCTTCCCAGCCAGCCATCTAGACTAATTGCATTCAGCCTAGTGGGCGTACCCCAGGTGTAAACACAGTTGTAATAGATCATCATCATCATTATCATCATGCTCCCATCACACTTCTGGCATTGAGGGCAGCAATGAAGCTCCTCCACTCCTGTCAATATTCCTAACTTCAGAAACCAAGATGATACATGCATACTGTGACATTACACTCCATATTCTTTAGGGAAATATGCTTCTGATATGAATATGGCATAACAGATATACTTTATGCAAGATGGATCATGTAAGATATCATTGGAAAGCTTATGGTTTACTGAATGTGATTATCCAATTTGTATGCCTGTATCATTTCTGTATCTGAAGTTAGGAATATTAACTATGTAACTGTATTTCAAATGTCTTAATTTGAGTGTCACCCCCAACTAGCCTTTCAGGTACAACAACTGAAAAAGCCAGATAGGGCTGATGGCCCATTAGCAAAGAAAATGAACAGTGAAAGAGCTTAATCTTCCTGTGGATGCTCCAGAGAGCCTGCAAGTAGTGGCTGCCACAGCCCTGAAGAAACATGGGTCTGAGTCACCTGGTACTGGATCCACCCCTTGGAATGCCACTGTTCTTCCACTGGGAGACAAAGGGTTCCCGCCATACACAAGAGCTATGGCAGTGGAGTGACATCATTGTGGTTCTCCTCTGCCTCCCCACCCAAAAAGACACTGAAAAACACCTGGAAGCAAGAACTGAACTGGGGGAGAAGAGTTGAGCCCAAGCTGGAAGGGCATCTAGCTTGTGAGTAATAATACCTGAGGTCTCGAGCTGCAGGTCAGGGCAGCTGCCTTTCAAGACTTTCTGTAATCTGCCTGTAACAATATCTAGGGTGGAACATTACTATTTGTAACCAATTTCTTTAGTGAAACAAGCTTATTTAGCATGTTTTGGTTTATTTGCTTAGTAATCTGCATTATTCTATTTGCTATCTCTTTAGCCACTTAAAATCTACCTTTTATAGTTAATACACTTATCTCTTGTTATAGTATAACCCAGTTTGGAGTGGGGAGGCTCAACAAGACAGGTAAAAAGAGGGCCCAGGCTGGCAGAACAGGCGGGTTCAGTGGTATCTCAGCACATCAGGTGACATCTTGAAGGGGGGCAACCCATCACACATACAAATAGGATAATCATATTCAGTAAATCATAGCCTATTCAATGATATCTCACATGACCTAACTTGTATAAAATACATCATACTTATGCCATAATCATATCATAATATCTCTATGAGGAATATGGGATGCAGGGTCACACTGGGATGTTTAAATTTCCAGATTTTGAGTATGATGAAGTTTTTTGTCAATTTTATTTTTGATTAAAATATTTCTGACAAATGTTGACAAATGCTCTCATCAACACATTTGGAAGTTTTCAATCACTTAAAATGCTAAAAAATACCAACTCTAAATTACAACAAAATTTTACAATGCACAAAAACCAGTTAATTTTTATGATGGGGTGGGGAAGCTCTGGACATGAGCTTATTTTGGAAATCACTGAGATATCTGGGACTAGCTCATCTTGGACTTAAAGCTATGACACACCATTTGATTGGCTCCTTAGCAGAAGGAAGCCAAAAAGAACACCATGTCAGGCACTAGTACACAAAAAGGCTCCACAACCCCAAATTTGCATGGAGCCACAGCAATTTCATTTTTATTTACTCCTAGAGTACTCCTAAACCACCTAATCTTCCTAAGTCTTCCACCCTGGGGCTGCTAGGAAACAGACCCAGCTGCTCAGGAGAATGTTAATAAGTCATTTAATCTACACACAGACAGGCCAACACAATGCTGGCAGGATGGGTGATAGTTCCGATCTTCCCCTATTGATACCAATAAAGAATCTGTCCCTTCTTCATTTTAGCATATCCTACCAATATTATAGTCACAGACTTTTCCCCCCTCCCTCCCTTTTTTTTTGGGGGGGGGGTCCTCTGGAACAACTGAAGCTCCAGCCTTTCCCTCTCAAACTAAGATTCCATGCTATTTAGTTCTTATAAGCAAAAAATTAAAAAACAACAAGGAAAAAAGTTGCAAGGAAAAAAATACCACAATACCTTGCAACAGACAGATTATATTTCACTACATCAAGATCAATATTAGTAGATCTGCCATTGGTGTTATTAGCCTTTATTCCATTTATTTGCAAACTTGGAAAACAGCTCTGCTCTAGGGTTTTGTCTATACTAATAGACAACTAAAAGTTTTTATTTGGGAATTTGACATACAGATTGCTGTTGTAATATCACAGCCTTCTGGTGGCATATTGAAGAAAAAACTAACACAAAAGTAAACTGACATTAGGCTTCCAAAGCCTTAGATTTGAACTGTCAAGTTCATTAATTCTATCACAAACATTCTAAATCTACCCAAGCTTTAGCTATTGTTCTTGAACTATCCAAGAGCTTTGAATTAGCACAGTAGAGACCTCCCCAGGGTTCATAGATCATTGATTGTACCTAGACCTGTCTTGAGCACACTGATCAATAAGAAACATAATCAGAAGATTTCAAAGAAATACTGCAGTCTATTGGTGTAGAGGCATGTAAAAATATCAAAGCACAAATGGAACATAAAGAAGTGCTCTGTCTCCAATTGGAGAAGAATTATTTAAGATGCTCATTTTTTCCACAAAGACAGGTTTCAGAGTAGCAGCCGTGTTAGTCTGTATCCACAAAAAGAAGAACAGGAGTACTTGTGGCACCTTAGAGACTAACAAATTTATTAGAGCATAAGCTTTCGTGGACTACAGCCCACTTCTTCGGATGCATATAGAATGGAACATATATTGAGGAGATATATGAGCTGGGCTAGCTTGATTATCACTTCAAAAGTTTTTTTTCTCTTAATTAATTGGCCTCTCAGAGTTGGTAAGACAACTCCCACCTGTTTATGCTCTCTGTATGTGTGTATATATATCTCCTCATTATATGTTCCATTCTATATGCATCCGAAGAAGTGGGCTGTAGTCCACAAAAGCTTATGCTCTAATAAATTTGTTAGTCTCTAAGGTGCCACAAGTACTCCTGTTCTTCTTTTTCCACAAAGAACATTTGCTTCATCATTTGTATTTGGGAACTTCCTACTGCCCAATATTTTGCTGGGCAAATTTTTATTTCTCAAACTGAGACTATGAAGGTGAAACTTTCAGAATGCAAGGGGCTTAATTCTGTTTTCAGTTACACTGGATTAAATACAGAATAATTCCCCTGTCAGTGGAATTTATTCTAGTGTGACTGTTCACCATTCCAACCTCCAAACTTTTCTTTGTAGTCCTCCTCCTGGACTATAATTCAACAGCTACTCAGTAATGGCATGGGAAAACATTCCTGCTAAGAAAATAACTCCTAGATAGCCACTGGAGAGCTCAAATTGCAATTCTAGCTTTTCTGAAATTAGTGGGAAAAGAGACTTTTTTGCTACAGAAGTGACAGAATAAATGTGCTTGAAAAAACAGAGAAAAGGATTGAGAAAGATGCTTTAAAGAATTTCATGTCAGTAAATTTCCAAAACACAAAATTGACATCTAGGTGAAGTGAGACTGCATGAGACCATAAGAAACCCAAACAAAATTGTGTGTTAATGTTGGATTAGGTAGTGTCCTGGTCTTAAGCAGCTGCACAGAGTTGTAAGGGGTAAAGGTAGCTGGAGACTGAATCTAGGTGTCTCATCCCAGATACGTCCCCTACCCACAAGCGTAGTAGCTACGCTGGAGTGGGTCTCTCTCCCTCTCTGATTACTCAATTTTTTTTTCAAAAGTTCTTGCTTTTATACTGATGCAGAACAAGAATAGTTTGAAATCCTGAAAATGTTCCCAAGATGGAAAACCATTTCCTGCCTCGCTCTAGGAAGGGAGAGGAATTCTCACCTTCCCTCCTATGTGAAGTTTCAGAACCCGCCTAGAACTCAGACTTAGTCAAAGGAGGGAAGAATGGCATATGCTCCTGTTCCATATGGGAGGAAGTGTAAGTGAGGAGGAAGGGAGGGTGTGTAGGTGGAGCCAGGGTTCCATTCCTTTACGTGCCAGCCTGCAGAGTTGTCCTAACTCAGTGACACAGCATAGCACTCCAGTGAAAAAGGGGAGCTCCTGATGAGGTGATTCCAGATTCTCAGTGCTGAGCCTAAAAGCTCCATCTAGATTGGGGATCTAAACCTTTTTCTTTCTGAGGCCCCCTCATCGTGCTCTAAAAACTCCACAACTCACCTGTGCCACAACAACTGTTTTTCTGCATATAAAAGCCAGGGCCAGTGTTAGAGGTTAGCAAACAGGACAGTTGCCTGGGGCCCCATGCCACGGGGGGTGGGGGCCATGAAGCTACATAGCTCAGGCTTCAGCTTCAACCCCGAATGATGGGGTTCAGGGCCCTGGGCTTCAGGGGGTCTGCCAAGTAGGGCAGTGAGTCTAACACTGCCCTGCTTGGCGGACCCCTGAAGCCTGCTTGCAGATCCCCAGGGGGTCCCAGACCCCTGATTGAGAACCACTGATCTAGATCATAATTACATTTAATCCTGTTATATCTTTAAAATTAAAAATAAACAGACAAAGCATAGGGGTTGACAGTTTCTTTTTCTGGTCATTAGCAATTGTTTCCTTAATGAGAAAGTCAGTCCCCACCTGCATTACTTTTAGTACTTCACTAAAAATTTTGTTCCTTCCTCCATTGAAGCATCATGTTAGCATGCAGATAGCGAGAGATCTTCAAAATTTCCTGAAACGGATCAGAGTGCTGTGCTCCTACTTTACTTACATGCAGACCTTCATCTGCAGTAGGAATTAATGGTCAATGAAAGACCCATGCTTCAAGATAGACCATTTTAAATTGAACAGTACGTCTTTGGTCTGACAAACAGTGGCAGCAAGGGAGAGGAGAAGGAAACTCCCTCATCAATGCAGTTAGAACAGTTTGGATCAGCTGATAGAGAACAAAACTCTGGTGCATGTTTCAGAATTTATTATACTGGCTATTTTTAATAATTTGACCCACCCAAAGGTAACAGTCAGAATCCATTGTGCTGGCCACTGTACAAACACATTCCCCATCCCAAAGAACTTACAGTCTAATATGATGTTTTCTTTCCATTGTAAATCCATGCTGACAGGATAAAGAATGTTTTTATTCTTGTGGCTCCAAAAGGGAGCCCTGTCCACACTTCCTCCATCGGAAGCATTGCACTAGTAATTAAATGCCTTAAGCACAGCTGATTAAAAGTTGTTTTGGGTGGCAAGTGATTCTCATTGGGCAGACAGGGACACAAAGGGCCTGAAGAGGGAAGGCTGGCAGTGCTTGTTCACCACTCTTTAGATTTATATCAAATAAAGGGAAACATTGCTACAGCAATGAGAATGACTTATAGTTCTCCATAAGCCGGGATATGCTATTAAAACAGTATATGGGAAGGAGAGAGGGACTACAAAGACTTTACTCAGATTTCTACTTCAGAAGAAGTACATTTTCACCTAAAGATGAACAAAGAATGTTCATCATCAGCTATAACTAAAAGCACAGAACTGAAATATCGTGTGGCATAGAACAGCAACTTAAAGCCCAGGATAAATGAAGATTTCTATAGAAGTCCTAATAGAGGGCAAACCATGCTCCAAGCTAAAATACACAGAAAAAAAAGCTACATTGTAACATCAGACTGTCCATAAACAGTGTTAGAACTCTATCTTTTTATTCATGTTGAACAATGAATTGTAACTAAATGCATATGTCAGATATAACAAGGTAATACCTTAGGGTGCTTATCTGCTTTGCAGTAATAACATTTTTTCTTTCATAAAATAAATGACAGATTACACCAGATATTAAGATAACATGCAACAAAAAGTAAGTATTCCTTATGCAATCTGAAATGTATTACATAAAAGTTCTAATTCAGTACTGCTAGTGTCCAACAACAAGGCATTAATTCAGCAGAGTACTTAAGTACATGCTTAAGTCACATTGATTTTAATGGGATTTAAGCACATGCTTAATTATACTGCTGAGTCAGCCAGCGGTGTTTTTTTTATAATATAAAATAAGAAGATTTGGAAGCAATACAAGGTTAAGTGCGTAACGTAGGACACCTGGCTGGAAGATTAGACCTGATCCCAATGCATGCCTGCAACCTGATCTCACTAGAAAATTAAAAAAAAAAAAAAAAAAAAAAAAAAAAGGCAGGGTAGTGTTTTCAATAACTCAACAGAGGAAGAAGGAGGAAATGTTCTTTTTCATTTTTTTTAAAATGTGCTTGGTTAGGGGATTTGTTAAACTGTCAGAGTAGAAATAGCATTTTTAGCATTGAGATTTATACTGATAATAAAACAGCATGTCATGCTCATCTTGAAATTCCCTTATTTTTCATTTCTACCCTTCCTAAAAAAAACAGGAAGTTGGTAACTAAAGCACAATATAGTTAGGAGGTTTGCAACAAGAGGGAAGAAAACCAGGAACAGTGGTTAAAAAAAAATTACAAATATAGAAATATCATCCTTTTACTATGATTATGTCAAGTATTTTGAAATATTTAACGCTAAAAAGAAAAAGCCCTCAGATCTAATATATTGGCTTTGAAACCATAAACATGTAATATCTATATATTTTCTAAAAAACGTATTTTATTTAGCCATTACTGTCAGTTTACAGCTTTCCTCTTCCTCTGATAGCTTTTAATGTCAAGCTATTTAACTGTGACAGCTGGCAAGAAATCAGCTTTGAGTTTTCTCATTAAAAGTAATGCTGTGTTAGTAGCCAAATACTTGAAAATGTGAAATGTTAAAATTTAATGATGTGGAAAAGACTTATTCTAACTTTGCAAATTTTAACATCTTTGCCAAAGTTTGTGAAAAACACCAATTGGGCACTAGTTAGAGTAGTTAAAAAGTGTTAACAAGGGAAAAAATAAAGTTAGGCAGAGTGATTTAAAGGTGTTTACTAGGCAACTTTGAAGTTATGTAAAAATTGGCCTTCCTGCTGCAAAATAGTATTTCTCTCTTTTCTAGTTCTCTTAATTTCCTACAATCTCTTGTATTAGAATTTTAACTCTAAACTAAAAGAACAGGAGTACTTGTGGCACCTTAGAGACTAACAAATTTATTAGAGCATAAGCTTTCGTGGACTACAGCCCACTTCTTCGGATGCATACAGAGCATGTCCTTAGTCTCTAAGGTGCCAGAAGTACTCTTGTTCTTTTTGCGGATACAGACTAACACGGCTGCTACTCTGAAACTCTAAACTAGGCTTTGAAGGATTCGATCATCAGTAAGTAGTGGTAAATGTCAATTTCATCGCACACACAAACTGACAAAATAGTTCCATCAATAATAATTGAAATTTACAAAAAACTGGTTTACAGAAAAAATGCTGCTTGAGAACTTACTAGATTTTGATTTAAAAATATTTACTTTAACTGTTAAAATACAAAATTACCAACATCACAAATCAAAATATATAAAGCTTCAACTTTTTGAATCTCAGAGTCTGTCATTCAATAATTGTTGCCCCATAATGTCTTGCAACTGTCAAAATTTAAGTTGATAAATATTGAAAAAAAATCTTAAAAATATATAGTGATGTTATCATCAAAATAATAAAATAAAAATAAAATTGTGACAAGTCTACTAAATTTACTGTTCATACGCGGCTTATGTAGTTGATACAATGCCTGTTCGTGTACTAACACTGTTTGGGTACTCTGTTTGGAAAATACTCTACAAAATTAGAGGTTATTGTATTCGAAGGATCCAATTCTGCGAAGACTTATGCACATGCTTAAATGTATGCACAATCCTGGCTTCGCTAAGTCAATGCCAGTGGTATTGACTTTGTAGGATTGGGATCTAAAGTTATAACATATATATCTGTCCCCTATATTACCCTCAATGCAGAGGACCAAATTCTCTCCTGCTGTAAATTTGCTGCAAGTTCAATATGAGCCAATATTTTACTTTCCAGACAATTACAGTATTCATTGTGCTATAAGGACAGCCTGTGTTTGGGGCAGTTCCAGGCTGCATCATCACTGGGGGATCATGCCTCATTGAGGTGCAAACAGGGGCATGCAGACTACAATGTATGAGGGATGATACATCCTGCTGCTGCATCTGATCCTCTCTGCACGGAGTTGGAACCACTAGCCCTGCTTCCTCCCACTCCCTTTGGGGAGAAATATGTTCCTGCACATCTCTGAGCCCAAAAGCTATGCAAAGGCCAAAGACAGTGTAAAAGGGAGATATAGAGAGTCTTCTTGTACCCTAACACACACAACCATGCAAAGCCAGGGACAATATCCCCTAGTTATTTTAGGCTTTTTTAAGGTATAGTTTTGCATTATTAAAATCTACAAATACTCGCAACACAACATTCCTGCTCTTCCTTCCTGCTTATTATTTGGTAAGCACCAACAGTGCTTATGAGGACATGCAGGTCAACTTTAGCCTCTCCGATACATCTATTAGTTGTAGGCAGAGTGAGCCAGATTGTCAATACTGTGCATCATCACTGCTTCATTCCCCTGGACTCAGGAAAGGCCAGTCTGTCCCAGAATTTAGAGTTTAGACCAATACTAGGTACCTTCTTCCTGTTGTTCAGTTCTATTATGTTCTGCTCTCTACCCACTTGAAGCAGCACTAGTGTACCCTAGAATAATTTGCTCCTGTCAATCACAGTAAGCCGAATGGTCTCCTCAGCAGTGCTCATTCAGTTCCCACTGAAGTCAGTGTTAGTATCTTAGGGCAGAGTTTGTCTTAGTGAGTACAGAAGTAACAGCTTTCTGAGATGTAGCAGCAACAGGAAGTTGAAAATAAACAGGCTCAAGTGCTCCAGGGCCACAAGGAGGACAGTAATCTAACTTGCAAATGATAAAAGGGCAAACATCCAGAAAAGAATCTTGCTGTAAGTATGCTATACATAATTCAGCAAAAAACCCATCATAGAATTCCAGGAATTTGAACTTCAAAAATGCAGCTACGTGCATGATCCAGCCCTAATTATGCTCTCAGGTTTTTTTCCCCCCTAGAATACTTGAATACGTATTAAGTAAACAATTTCCATAGAGTGTTTTTGAAGTCACTCATAATCATCTCACTATTTTGTGCCGATTCTTCTTACTGCAGTTATTTCCAAGCAAAGATATCCTAATAACTGCTTGAAAAGTCAAAACCTCAATTTGCAAAGATTGTTAATTCTTTTTCCATATGTACAGTGGCTGATTGACCATATACCAATAGACAAAACCATTTATTTGGATGCCATCCAATAGACACAAAAGATATTTTAATGACGAACTAAGAACAGATCCTACTAACTCCCAGTTTGAACCTCTGATTCAGCAATTCTCATCTAAACAAACTTGACTAGGGTTATTAGTTCCAATTGCTTCCTAACAGCTTAAAAAAATAAAATATTTAACTTAAATGTCTGAAAATGTTTTCAGACAAGAAATAGGGACATGTTTTGAGGAACTGACACTAAACAATTGTTCTTCCATTATTTGAAACCAATGGGCATCTGTTATATCAGTCTATTAAAAGACCATCTTGTCACACCGTATAATGGAACACAGTCAGCTATAATAACAATTAAAAAATGAAAAAACAGTTTAGCTGCCAATGTGAAAACCCATTACTCTCCCTGTTTTTAAACCTAGTTTATAATGTCTGGAATGTTTTTGTTTACTCTGAAATAGCTTTAAAGAGTCACAGATGTTTGTTACTGATCGGTGCCATATTCCAAGCATCCCATGCATTTGTCCATGTACACGAAATCCTAATAAATGAGGTTTTAATGAATGAGCATTTAGCATTCTGAAGACATTCTCGCTCAAGTTCACCATAGTCTGCTAGATAAAGCAGCACAAACTTTTTGTTTTAAAACATAGTAAACTGTTTAGTTGTAGCTATTTGGTTTATCAGCATGGATGCCTTTTGATTGAGGTGTCAATCTACAATGAGCTTGCTACCTAGCCAGATAGGCAAGAGGAAAAACCCTCCTCAATAAAAAGTGACTGAGGTCAAAATCCTACACCAAACCTCTAAAATGAGAGGCAGCATTTCAGTCCTATTATTCAACCCACAACTAAAAATTGATTGTTGCTTCAGGAACAAGTACATCTATAGGACAATCTAGAAATTCCTACAATACAGTTAATATTTCACTGCTATCTCCATTAAGGTACTTGATATTGGATGCCATATTTTGACATTGTTAATTCTAATCAGGATTGTGTGCCCTCAGCCCCATTTTCCATGTAACATTTAGCGCGCTTCCTCTTTCAGAATGGGTTTTTCTCCTTATGTTATATGGCAATTCGTTTACTTGAATTTAAGGTATTGGTGCTAATTGAAATGCTTGAAACAGTTAACACACCGGTTGGCACTAAGGAAAACATAAGGTTGAATGTCTTTTAAAAGGGGCAAAGGAGAAAAACAGTCAACTCTTTATCCAAGCTGATTCAAGTAGGTAATTTACAATCATTTCACAGCCACTGCAGAGATAGCCACTGGTGTAAACCAATCTCGTGTGAGCCAGTTATATATCACACACATTCAGTGAGCGGGAAGTAAAATGCACAATGCAGCATGGAGGCATTATCTGTTTTTTCCATTTCTTCTTTTGGATGGATTTTACATCTGCTATTTTCTGCCAGTTTGGACAATGGCATATAGCAAGTTTTGCTTTGGGCAATAGCATATAGCAAGTTTTGCTTACACGCTTGTGACTGGAACTTGAGATTCAGCAGCTAAAGATCTGCCTGCTTTCATCAGTTGACCAAAGAACCTGAACACTAGCACAACTGACCCTGACTTCACTCTCCCGTCTCTTTTTTTCCTCCATTCCTACTCACTTCAGGAGCCAGGCTTTAACTACAGCAGGTTCTCCTCACCATATGGATCATGGGCCACAACAACATGCATACAAAGGGGCAGTAATGTGTCCACATAGAGTGCAGATGGGCTTCTCAAAGCGGAGTGTAGTTTCTGTGGTTCATTTGGCCAGGTGTGTAGTGGGACTAGCTGATGCCTTGGATCCATGAGCTGTGGAAGAAGCTCCCTGCCCCAGTTATTCTCCTCACCCTTCTTGAAGGCCAGGATCTGGTCATGGACAAGGACATTACTTCGAGGTGATGGTGTGGCGGGGAGCAAAATGGAATTGGATAGACTTGAAGCAACAGTTTTCCTCAACCGTGCTGGAAAGGTTAGGGTAGCTGCAGTGCAGGGCTTGCGAGGGTGTTCCTGCACCATGGCCAGCTGACCAAGTAAGGAGGCAGGTTAACAGGTCAACCTCCTTATTCATTTGGGACTGAAGATCATACACTAACACACAAGGTCCACTAAAACTACCTGTCTTCTGCTTATTAGGAACTGTCAGATAATAGTAACTTTTGCTGGCAACCAAGAGGTTGCTAAGTGGAATCTATGGTCAATACAATCAAGTCCCAGTTCTTCCCCCACCTGATATCAGCCATCCCCATCCCTCCAGTTCTCTTGTCCAATCTCAGGCCCTTTCTCCACACCCATTCCTCCCCAGCTCCCAGTCCCCCTTGCCTTCTCCCATCCCCTGTCAGCCTCCCACCCCTATCTTACCCTCCAGACTCCTTGTCCCAATCTCTTCCTCTCCCTCCCCCCGCCACTTTTGCCTCAGGCCCAGCTTTTATCCTTTCTGCATTTGATTTAGGTGCCATTTTCCTCTATAATGCCCGGGCTCAGCACGGGGCCTAGGCTGGTGCTGAAATCAGAGGAGAGACAGGATTCCTGCTGTCAGTTCCAGGGCCTGAACCCAGAGTGAACATGGCCCCAGACAACCAGGAACAGTAATTGCAGGGAAAATCTTGCTTAGTCACCTGTACCCCAGGCTGAAGCATGTTTAACATAGACAGAATCTTCAGGGAATTTAGCCTGCAAATCTCTCAGAAGTCTCTAGTGAGCTCATGTGAACTGAGATTTTTTCCAAGGCTTATAACATACCCAAATTTGGGACTTTCATGGAGCAGCAAAAGCACATCCCTGCCACAAAGAGACCCGCTGCCAAAATTCAAGTCTCTGCTACAAAACACAAGTGTACTAGAGCTCCTCAAAGAAAAGGGGATCAATGTAGATTATGGGGAAAACAATGTGTTTCTTCCCTAGTTTCATTCTCAAAAATGGCAGAACTATTTCAGCTGAATCTATATATCTAAAATCTATTTTAAGAACTTCATCCTGAGCCAAACACTCAGCATGGAAAATTTTAGTTCAAACAGTTAAACTTTGGCAAAAAAAAAGTTACAAGCAACTGAAAAAGGGGTCTTGCAATGGGAAGTGTCAGGCAACCTTAATTTAGACAGTGCTGCCAGACCCGCCTACAATGCCCCTACAACTAATGGCACAATCATTAGTAGATCAATTCTGTTTGTGAACATGATGGTTTCAGTTCATCAGTTGGGCTCAAGTCTTTAAATTACTAAGACTGGTGCCTTAAGTGGTACCAATCTGTAATCTCAATAGAGATTTTAGTGACTGTATAGGCATGGAAAGAATGGATTACTCTCTCACTCCCAGAGACAATGACACATATTGGGGGGTAGCATGGGAAAGATTGTGGTTTATTTAAAAGATTCATTTGGTCTTTGAAATCAACAATTTGGCATCTTTCAAGATAGTCATTTAAATTACATGATTTTTAAAAAATACTGTAAATAATGGAACATCTGCATCAGACAATTATTTAATATACATGTAAGAAACAACTGAATGCATTATTGGAGGAAGGGATAGAGCAATGAGATATAAAAGCAGAAAGCTGAGGTTAAAGTCCATCAACATGAAAGAATTTGTTAGCCCACATTTTCCCACTCTGTTTCTCAAATGACTTCAATTTACAAAACCTAAACCTATAGGACAGCACACTTCTCCAGCAATAGTACAGACCATAATAGCATTTTGCACTTTGACATTTACCATTTATTTCTGAAAGTATGCTGGGTTTGGGACAGTTATGAAGAACAACTAAACATGATCTCCTGAGATATGATATGCTAAAAATCTCTCGAACCATAAAGAAAGATGGGGGTGAATTTAAATAGATTCTAGATTAGAAGTACAAGATTCTTAGCGAAATGCCATAGAGGACATGTTAGAGCTTGTACAGGTGTCACATAAAAGTCAACCTTGATATATTTGTGCTACAAAAGGCTTTCGATTATAAAAAGTGTCTGGAACTCATTGTCTAGCTATTATCAGAACAAATCCCATTCTTTTGCAATGGACATCTGTTAAATCTTCCACTCTTAATGGAAAATGTTGCCTCTGGGACACACACTTTTATGATAACACTATTTCTTCAGAGATAAAACTCTTCTCATTCTTATTTTAACAAAGCAATTGTATTTGTGTCTGGTTTTCTTCAGGGGAAAAGAATAATAGGCTACAGAAGTATCCAAACCATTAGGGACAACATAGTGTAATAAGTGCTAATTAGACTTGCACCACCTAGCACACAGCCCATCGTCCACAGAGAGCAAATGAAGTCATCTTGCATTAACGAAACCTGCTATTGGCAGGCAACAGATCATACATTCAGTTATATTAAACAGCTAAAGCTGAGAAAATGTTTAAGAGGCTAATTGACATTAAAAGTGGTTTTGACCACATCAATTCATATTAATATGAAACGCAATGGGGACAAAAAACAAAGATGATGAGACAGTTGGCATTCCTTAGAACTGATATTTGGGAGGGAAACGGACAGCCAATAATTAATGTCAACACTCTCTATTCTAATATGGACAACAGCAACCTAAAAAGATTAGGATGGTCACTCTCATAAGTTGTTTGCAGTATTGCTGTAGCCATGTTGATCACAGGATATGAGAGAGACAAGGCGAGTGAGATAATATCTTTTAATAGACTAACTTCTGTGGTGAAAGAGACAAGCTTTCGAGTTACAGAGCTGAAGGAGAGCTCTGTGTAGCCCAAAAGCTTGTCTCTGTCACCAAACAGAGGTTGGTCTAATAAAAGATATGACCTTACCTACTTTGTCCCCTCTCATAGGCGTCACTGGAGCCCGTATTAGTACTAGGTGTGTGTCCAATAGCAGAATTTTTTTCTATGGGAGCACTGAAATTCAAACAATGTATTTATGTGCCCAATTTTAGGCACATAAGCTCACTGCAGCTGCTGTTTCAAAGGAGATTCATGCATCCTCCTAGTTCATTGGATCTGCTCACAATAGCAAGCAACATGCCTAGCAAAGAGTGTTTATAGGATAAAGACCGTGTTATACATTTTGAATGCTAAACGGCACATGTTATAATTAGCTCATACAGTGACCTCAGGGGACAAACAACTTCTGATTGCCTCTATTATGCAGACTTGATTTATAACATTGATTTCTCTCACTTTTTTTTTTTAATGTAAACTCTCATAGTGCAGCAGCTGCCTAAAATCTAATCAGTTAACCATGATGGACAGCACTAATAAGAGATCATCATGGTCAGTCATCTGCCTTTTAAAAAATAAATACATTGTTTCTGGGCTTGATAGTAAAGTCAGGCAAGAAGCGGAGATTATCTATCAGTCCTTAGGCCCTCTAATTGAAAATATACTCATTATACTGAGTTACTGATACATAAGATTGTGGTAATGCACTCACTGATTAAAAAGTCACCTCCAATTTCCAACTATCCTAGTGGTGTATTTACCATTCCAGTCACATACCTGAAACAGTAAGTGCCTGTCACCACCTCTTCCTCCCCCAACACCCACTTCTGTACCAATCCTATTGCTAAATATATGTTAGTTTTATCTATTACAAATAATGTGTCATTGTCCAGGAGGACTCAGACTATGAAAGTAAACATATAGTACTAATTCACACAATGCAAAATATCAGCAAAGAGAAACATTAGACAAGAGTAAAATTCTCCAGGGAAAGTATTTATTGAAAAGGAACAAGTTTATCCTACAGTTACAGGTCTCCATATCCGTTCTCAAGCTCTAGTCTCTGCAGTGTCTTTCCAAATGGGGACAAAAAGTGACATTTAGCTTAAGAAATCTGCAATATGTTCCTTTTTTGGATTTGGCAGAGTATAAAATAACTCATTCACAGCTGGAATAGTATTTTTAATATTTGATTCATATTAAAACAGCTTTTTCATTTATGGAAATCTAGCGAGAAGGTGTGTACTTTAATAATCCTAGGATGTGTTTGGTGTTTCCTGTAAGTGACAGTATTCACAACCCCCCCACACACACTCCCTCACTCTGAGATCTTCTATCATGCTGCTAAATATGTGGGTTGTAAACTATGTACTGTGGAGCAGGAGAAGGGATATTGCCATTAGTTTGAATATGGTTTCTAAATAGGTTACCCCCCCCAGCCCCTCCCCCACTGCTTCCCCAATTTCTGGCAATTGGTCATCTTGCTCTTCCTCTTGCAATGCAGATATGGTACTTATTGCAAAGGATTTCATATATTCTAAAACCATATCCACCCTAGTCTGAACTTATTCAAGAAGTGTTACTGTCACTCGTGTTCTTAAAACAGGTATCCTACAGTCTAATAGACTGCAGTCTAATAGCTTTGGTACTGAGGGTTACCCTGGTATTTAACTAAAATGCTATTTGCTTAGTTCATTCCATTACTTCTAGTTATATTCTGACAATCCAATCTAAATAATCTCCTTTTCTTCCTAGTACTTACCTCCTTGAAATACTTGTAGATGGCTATATCCCTCCCACGCACCCCACCTACTGTTAGTCAATGGTTGGTAAAGTTATACAAATTTACTTGGTAATATGATTAAACGGATGAGTAATTGAGGAAATATTATTTTTCTTCTCTGGATTCTCTAACTTATCTACCTCAGGGACAGAAACATGTTATCAGAACTCTATATTTCAGCTACAAGATGTGCACCCTATCGGAAGGTACATAGCTAATATAAGCAGTTCTTATTGTAATTATTTCACCATTGTCTGTGTTTAAAATACTCATAAAACATCAATCAGTATCCTTTTCACTGGGAAGAAATGTATAATTTAACTGGGATTGACAGCTGTCCCTTCATCTTTATAAGTAGTATAATCATGAATTAAGCCATCTGGACTAAGAACGCCATCATCCCATGTAGGCACAGCCCTCTGCTGCATTCCCAAGGGAGTGCCAAAATCAATTCTGTTTCAGGAGGCTCTGTGCGGGATGTAAAGGCCCACACTGATGGACAAATTTGCAGGATCATGCCTGTAGGTGCGAGGTCTTCATGTTGCACCTATCTGCCACAGAAAGATGTTGGCAGATCAGTAGGTGGCAGCCTTCCCTCTGAGCTAGTACCAAATCAATAAACCAAGTCTGACTGTCAAGTCAGGCACTACCATAGCATATTTAACATAGCTAAGCATTCAGTACATAAAGTTTATTACCAACTATAAGAAGTGTAGGATGGCAACTGGACACAACAAACTGCCCTTAAATTCCAAGGCCTAAAGGAATTTCTCTGTACTTCATAGACAAGTTCTTGGCACACATAAAGGATTATGGATCCCCTCAAACTGTTAGAGGCAATAAACTCTGGTTCATATTTGAGTTTTGTGAACCATGGTTTAATTTGTTGCTGATGAGGAAAATTGTAGCTGGCAGGCAAAAGGAAGTAAGGCTAACACCATCTAAGTTTGTGCTGATTATCCCCTTTTGGTTGTAGGCAAACTTTTTTAAACCGCAGATCCTGCAGGCAACTGAGGCTAGCAGCTGCCTTTCCACAGTAAGTGCAACTCTCTGGTGAAAGTCTACTGGATAGCGATCCTTTAGAAAACTTGCTATTAAGTTACAAACTAAGAAAGAAAAGTGGCTAGGATAAAAGCCACATAAAAAAAAAAGTAGGTAGACTAACATGAAACTCTTTGTGGCAACAAAGTCCAGTAGATTGCAGTATAGTCTCCCCATGCAAACTGCTAAGGGCCCACTCTTGAATTTCAAAATTAGACTAGACAAAGTACTAGAGAACATTGTTTATTTGTAATATGATAGTGCTTAAGGCCCCAACTGAGCTAGGTGCTGTGCAAACATATAGTGAGGAAGAGTCCCTGCCCTGGAGAGTTTACAATCTAAAGAGACAAGACAAAGGATGGGAGAAGATAAAGTATTACAACCTCATTTTAAAGGCGGCGAACAGAAGCCTAGAGAGAGAGAGAGATGAAGTGAAGTGACTTGCCCAAGGTCACACAGGAAATGTGAAGCACAGCTGATAAGTCCATCCTGACCTCCTGACACAAATTCCAGTGCTTTAACCACACAACAATTCTTGGGGAAAATCCTCTGTTGGCAGATTTATGGATAAGATGAATTAGGAGGTCCTATGCCTATGTTCTCCAGAATTGTGTGGTAAAGTATTTTAAATACTAAAAAGGGAACAAAATTTCAACAGCACTTTAAGTTATCTGCAAAAAAGGAGGTGATAAGTGACGTATAACTAGTAATCTAGAATAATGGAGTAATGATAGATCAGAATGGTCTCACATGGAGGACAAAGTTCCTTCCAATTGTGCAAACATATAATGGCAGGATGGTTTGACCCCTCTGAAGAACAGAGGGCAAGCAGGGTATATGCCAAAGGTGAGGGCCATCACATGAAGATTCTCCAATATTGTTCCCCTGTTCCCAGGCTAGGTGGCTCTATTGTATCCTGGCTGTCAGGACTTTCTGCAATAGTAACTACTACCGCAGCACCCTCCAGGAATTCCTTTGTGCACAATGGAGCCCCAGAAAAGGTAGGGTTACCAATGGGTACCGGAGAGACAACACACATTTGCCGCAGCTCACCTCTCCCCATATCATGCATCTTACACCAATGGTGGGATGAGGGGAAGGGTGAGTGTTCCTGAGGTGGCTGATTCCACACACCCAGATAGGATGGCTGGGATCCACACAGAGAGGGTCCCTTCCACATCCCGGGTCTATTGGGAATTTAACCCCTTTCCCTAACATTAATATTTAGCATGTTTGTAGATGTTTCCAACTCCTCTCCAAGCACTTTCAGAACAATTAACAGTTCCTACCACCCGTGTGAGATAGATTGTTATTAATCCCTCTTTTATAGAGGAGGAATGTTAATCAGCAATAGCTCCACTGACTTCACTCAAGATACATTGATTTACACGAGGTGAGGATCTGGCTCCAGAAAACCATAGAGAGAAGTTAAATCGGATTTTCTGAAGTGCTGAACACTTCCATCTCAAGCTTGATATTCAGACAGCTGAAATCAAGAGAAGCTGCGGGTGCTCAGCAACTCTGAAAAAACTCAGGACCATTCAGGTGACTTGCCAAAAGTTGCACAGCCGTCTGTGCCAGAGCCTGGAACAGAATCCAGATCTCAGGCATGTGTTTTGACCACAAGACAATACTTCCTCCTCCTCCACTGCTTTATACAGTGACGTGCAAGCAATTTGTTACTTCCAGCTTTTAAAGAACATCATCCGCAGTGTGCCAAATGGCGCTATAGAATTTACAATGGCTTCAGAGCAATCTGCACAGTCAGCACGCCATTCCATAATTATGCTTTCCTGTGTAATTGCTCCTTTTAGCAAATGTTTCAGCAAATTGTAGCAGTACAATTACCATATATTGATAAAACCATGATTTTCACACAAAGCATATATTAGTTTTAACTGTTTCCAATTTTTGTTTATTTTGTAACTACATCCAATATATTTGCTTGATTTACATAATTTTTCCAAACACTAGCCCAGTGCCCACAGGGCGGACAGCACATACAATTGTAGCCCACACACCTAGTTTTTCCAATTGTCCCCAATGGGTTTCTGTGTCTTATTTCTCCCCATTAGTGAATGTGTCCTTCTTTAAACCTCTCCCAGATCCCTTTTTCTTTTGTGTTTACTCGGCCTTGGTCATTTCTGGTCAAAACAGTTCTGTCTCTGGTTTCCAGCCAGCCTATGGAAGCAAAGCTAATAGTTCTCACACTGCCCCTTAGCTCCTCTTGGGTCCCTGTCAACAGTCATCTTTCTCAAGCCATTTTTCTTTCCACCTGTATCCCAGACAGACCCACATCAAGTTAAACCAGTATATTCATAGAGTAAACACCATCCCAATAATCAGACCAACATACAACTAATAATAATTTAGCTGCACTAAATAGCATCCTGACTGTAACCTCAGCGATGATAAAAAGAGTTAACAGGGCACACCGAACACAGTGCCCTCCACCACAAAATTGTGAAGGTAGGAGCATGTTGATGGGGCAGCATGGTGAAGTTTAGATTTCTGCCATCTGCGCTCTACAGCTCCTGGAACTAAAAAAGGGAGCTCAATTCTATCAATCCAGCATCTTTCACAAGTACAACAGGAACTTAATATTTTTTTAAAAAAAATATATTCTATTTAGAACTAAACTGTTTGACTTACTTTTAAATGATGCTTCACTAACTTTAAGATTAAATTTTCAATCTGAGGTGTAAAGACTTCTTTAGAGATAGGAAAATAATGAATAGTCTTTCACTTTAAAAGTTAAACATGGTTAGCATGGTTAGGCAGCTGGTGTGCTGTTTATCATGATCACCACTTTGTTACTTTGTTCCTTCCTCCCTCCTCCCCATCTGTTGCATCCACCCATTTCCACATCTTATACTTAAGGTTGTAAGAGATGGTACCTGCTCCAAAGAACTTGGTGATGGGTTTGACAGTGCCTATCACAACAAGACAGGGGGCCTTTAGGCACTAGAAAAATAAATTACTATAATTGTAACAGTGTAAGAGATTTAGAGAGAGATTTCTCACTGAAAGCAAA
The DNA here is from genome assembly GCF_013100865.1 of Trachemys scripta elegans. Lineage (NCBI taxonomy): Eukaryota > Metazoa > Chordata > Testudines > Emydidae > Trachemys > Trachemys scripta. The sequence continues at coordinate 63,261,104 of NC_048306.1, read as the reverse complement.
GAACAGTTTTCCCTAGTTGAAGGAATTAATCACTGGATGTCAGATTTCAGGTAAATTAAAATAGAACACCTTCTAAAATGAGAGAAAAGTGACAGAAAAAAATATATTATAAGTGTGTTTAAGTCTGCTCAGCTGGAAATTACATTTGAGGGAAGGCAAGGTGGGTGAGAGAAAGGATGGTTTGCAGTTACAGCTAAAATCACCCTCCTTTCCTCGTCACCCCTGCCACACACACACAAAAATCAGACACAGGTGTTTTATAATTAAGTTCTGGTGATTTAAGCTAGTTATGTAATACACAAATGCTTTTCAGTCAAGATAAATGGAGAAGTCCATATTTCTGGTTGTGCTATATTTTCAGGATATTTGTAGATACACAAAGACGTGTCCTGTTTTTATTCAGAAGGCCAGCTTGGCAATGGGAAGGACCAGGGGCATGTGCAGAAATTTAACTTTTACTTGGGGGGGGGTGGAAATGGCACATTATGTGCCCCCTCTCACTCCAGCCCCAAGAGAAGCTCACTCTTCCTTCCCCCTGCCCCGGCAGCAGCTCGCTCTTCCTTCTCCCACCACTGTGGCCCCAGGGCTGCAGGAGTTCTGTACTCCCAACAATTATAGGGGTCCTGTGCCCCTGCTTGCCCCCACTTTTGCAACCCCCATCGGAAAGGACTATGGGCAGTTCTCAGTTGGTTAGCACCTGAGCTAGGACTTCTTGAAAAATGTCCTTACACTGTGATTTTCTGCACAGTCTGACAGATCCAGTAGGGAACATCTAAATCCTGTCAGCATTCTCAGGTACATGTTACAATTTACTGACTACTCCTAATGGTTCAACCTTTTCCCCCAAGCCAATCTGTTTTTATATTGGCTGTTCCTTTTAAATGAGACTGACATGGGTATCAGTGAGGAGAACATGCTGATGGCTTTTGGAGACGGAATAGACTACAGGTTCCCCCAGATTTTTGAGGTAAATTATTGATACTGTTGTCAGTCCTAGCAAGCAAATGGGCTTAACTCAATTTATAAAAACGTCACAAGAATTGGTATAGCAACTCAGGGACAGGGCGCTACACTTATTTATTTATGTATTTATTTATTTTAAACTGACTAGCTTCCAAGTTGACAGTGTCTTTTTAAATGCCAAGGAACTTTACTGTCTTCTTATTTCAATTATTACCATGAAAATACTACTATAGATAGGGAACTTCATCCTCCCTCCTCCCATATGCCAATCTTTGATTTTCTGCATTTTAAAGTTATTGCAGTAGTTGAAAGTTCGCTATAATAAAAAAATTAACTGGATTCTCTATAGACTAATAAGAGTATTTTTATATTTGAGAACATTTTGCTCTCCTTTTGCTTCTCACATAATGCATATTTCATAAAATATTTTCTATTAAAAACATTACTATTGTAAACTTCATAAAAATAAAGCAGAGAGTACAATCACAGCTCTCTGGAATTTATAACTGCAATTTCACATGACTTCTGCATGTTTTTAATAATGGTTATTTTGAGACAGAACAAACAGGCAGAGATGTTTTCCCCTTAAGGATTACATCATTATAAGCCTTAGGGGAAATATATACCAGACAGCTAGGAAGTTCTGGAACCACTTATGAATTGAGTACTTAAACACTATGATATCTATATACATGAAGGGAAGTCAATATGCTACAAAATGACAAATCAGTGGTTTCTCAGGCCAGGATAAGGCAAGATATAGGATTAGGAGCAAAGAAAAGATCACTAGTGGTTAGTGCTCTAGCCTTGAGATTCATAGGTTACATTTTCTGCTCCACCATAGATGCTCAGTGTAATAGTGGGAAAGTCATTTAGAGCCAAATTTTTAAAGGCATTTAGGAACCTAGTGGGATTTTCCAATCTGCATCTTTAGGTGCCTAAATACCATTCAAAATCTAGCCTTTAGTCTTCACACCTCAGAGCTCCATGATACAGATGGAGATAATTGCATGTCTCTAAAGTCACAAGGGTTTTGGGACGATAAATACATGAGACTATGAAGTGCTCACACTCTGATAAAGGGGGCCATAAATATATTTAAGATACACAGTAAAAGTCCAATGCAAGAAAAATGCTAAACAAAAGTCACAAACATCAGCCTAGTTTTTCTGTTCAAAGGAATGTTCATAGTTAAACATCTTCATTATATGAAAGTTCATAGCTCTGTTATATAAAAAAAATCATTGCTCAAATCTGTGTAGCAAGGTTAAATTAAGACACACTAATTTTGCCTTCCCGATGGGTTTCCTGTGCCAGCAACTCTTCCCCAAGAAAAACCGGACCTAACAAATTACAACACAACACTATAAAACACACCTTTCTACAAGAAAGTGTATCTTTAGACTGTAAGCAGATTTTTGTATTTGGGGAGACATTATTACGTTTAAACGACATACCATAGGCTAGCTAATGAGAAAGTGATTAATTTCTCTCAGACACCACACACAAACAGGTGATCATTGAAAGTGTTAGCAAATTAGATGGGCAGTAGATTGTGTGTCAGAGAGACAATCTCACCCACACACCATCCTCAGGGGAAAGATCGTGCCTCCACAATAGGCATGTGGATGGGACCTTCTGAACAGAAATCTTTCCATTCCCAGTCCCTCTCAGATTGGGCAGTCGAAGGAGTTGTGATTCATGAGGGTGTGTTTGGGGTGGCAGTATGGTTAGGAACTGGATGGGGGGGGGGAATCAGCATTGTCTAGGTACCCACACCAGAGATTTAGGAAAATTAGTACAACTCCAAGCTGTAGTATCCATACTATGGAACATCTGCCACAATGAGGAACTTTCTTTAAAGGGTGGACAAGAAAGGATACATGGGACACCATGGCTCCTGAGGAACCAGGCCACCAGGCAGATACTCCTAATAATATGAGGGAATCTGTGGGAGTAATTGTTTAACTTTCTGGAAATCCATTGTGCTTGGCACCTCATACACAGGAAGTAGACAGGCCCTGACCCAAAGAGATCACTGTCTAATTAAAAACAAGCTGCAACAAGAGGTTCTAAAAGTTGGTGGGACGAGGGAAGTAGGGCCAAGCTAAGTAATAGGGAAGCAAGAAGAATGTAAATAAAAATTGGAGAGGGTTCAGAAAAGAGCTACGAGAAAGAGAAAAGGATTAGAAAATATGCCTTATAATGAGAGACTCCAAGAATGGAGTCTGTTTAGTTTAACAAATAGAAGGTTAAGGGGTGACTTGATCACAGTCCACAAGTCCCTACATGGGAAACAAATATTTGATTATTGGCTCTTCAATCTACCAGACAAAAAGGTATAACGCGTCAATAGCTGGAAATTGAAGCTAGACAAATTCAGATTGTAAACAAGCCACAAAATTTTTATTTTTATTTTTTAAACCCAAACAGTGAGGAACTTTTTAAACCCAATCATTGGAACATCTTACCTATCGTTGTGGTGAATTCTCCATCACTGGAGATAGAAAAACATCAATTCTTGATTTAACAAAAAGATAGATATACTCTGGTTCCAACAGGAATTACTCCAAGGAAGTCCTATGCGTTGTTTTATACAGGAGGTCTGAGCAGTTGATCACAATAGTCCCTTCTGGCCCTATAATCTCTGAAATGGGTATAATTAACAGGTTTGAAGTCTACATTTTCATTTAATATGTAATTAAAGAAAAAATATAGCTAGACAAATTCCTACTGGCCAGCTGCCTAGCCAAGCTTTGAGGTAGAGCCTTGGCTCATTCTACATGGAGAGGGAGACAAGGTCAAATCCTTCACCCAATAGAAGGATAAGGAAGAAAAGATGGGAAGGGATCTTTGTGGTGTGTTCCTCCCCCTTATCATGTTCCTGTTGGTTTTCCCCATGGGGGACAGAGGCACCTCTAACACTCACACACAGCTCAGCTACAAAGACAGAGCTACAGAAGCTAGGTTTTCAGGCAAGTTAATAATCTTAGCCAATTTACAAAAGGATTAACAAATTGTATTAAAGCCAAGAAAATGTGGCTTTACTTCTTTCATTGCTGAAATAGTTACAAGACATTCTAGTTCAAGGGGATTCATGATTTAAAAATACAGTTTGATCCCAGTAATTATATGTAATCTATAATTTTATATTTAATAATTAGCTTGTAACTGCAGTGATAATTAAGCACTTCATTATAGCAGCACAACATATTTTTAAGAAAGCGGGTTACCTTCAACATGTTCTGATCAAGACCATACCTGTTGTAATAGGTTGTTTAAAGTGAGAACTGTAACAGGAGGAATAACCAATAAATTTTCCTCCAAAGATCCAATTAAAAAGATGTGCAAATATGATTAAAATGGCCATTCACATTTGTAGAAACATTATGTGCGAAATATATCATTAAAATGTATACTTTTTATGTTAGGGAACTTTGTACCATGGGTTTTGGATACAAAAGGAATTTAAGTAAAAGGCATCATTTGCTAATCTGTTTAGTCTAAACAGAAGGCAATAGGCCCTCTAGTAAGCAAAAACCTCCATCTCACTATAATTAATCTTTTCTTAAGTGATCTCTGTCACGCGGAGCACAGCCAGTTACCCTTGAAAAGCAACAACCTCATTATTTTATTAGCACCACATTGTGACATTTTACATAACAGAAGAACAATTAAAACAAATGCTGTAGGGCAAACAGTTATATTCTGTGTAAGTGCTGAGGGAATAAAGTATTATTAGATTATATTAATTAGATTATATAATTATTATAAAGCATTGGATGTCAGATTAACAGCTGATCTTCAGTATAATTTCTAATTTAAGTAATAAACTTATCAAAAAGATTCATATTTAAACACTCCCACTTTTCTCTATGTGTATAGAAAGCTGGCTAAAAAATTTTGAGACTTCACTTTTTTTTATTTTTAAGTTCAACACAGAAAACGTGTTAAAAGTTAACAGAAATGTCATGAAGTGTTCCTAATTTTAGTCCAGCTCTTTGTATTTTTTATTATTATTTTCACTGCATTAGCACAAGGGTTACCATACGCCCGGATTTTCCCGGACATGTCTGGCTTTTTGGTGCTCAAATCTCCGTCCAGGGGGAATTGTCAAAAAGCTGAGCATGTCCGGGAAAATGCCGGCATCCCTGCCCCAGTCCCCTGCTTACCTTAGAGCGGCTCCGGCAGGCTGCGAGCTGCAGGCGGATTTCTCCCGGCGGCGGCAGCTGCTGCTGCTCCCCCCAGACACCTCAGCTTTGTGTGGCTGAAGAGCCGAGCTGCCCGAGCGCTACTGGCTTCACGGTTTGCCGGGCAGCCACCAGACCTCCAGACCCTGCGCCCCGGGCCGGGCACTTCCCCAGCACAGCCGGAGCCCAGGAGGAGAAGTGCCCGGCCGGGGGCGCAGGGTCTGGAGGTCTGGGGGCTGCCCAGCAAACTGTGAAGCCTGTAGCGCTGGGGCAGACCTTTTCGCGTGGCTGGGAGGGAGGAGGGGGAATGCGGGGTGCTCAGGGGAGGGGGCGGAGTTAGGGCGGGGAAGGAGAAGGGGCGGGGCCAGGGCCCCATGGAGTGTCCTCTTTTTAAAAACCTTTAATATGGTAACCCTATTAGCACTAGAGCTCCCATTTGTAATTAGGGCTTGACTGTGCTAGGTACCATACATAACCATGGTGAGAAACACTAAAGAGCTTGCAGCTGAACAGATGAAAGATAAAGGGGAAGTAAAGGTAGAGAGATGAAGTGACTTAACCAATATCACATAGCAAATCAGTGGCAGAACTAGGACTAGCGCCCACGTTTCCTGACTTCCATCCCAGTGCCCTAGCCACTAAACTAGACTGCCTCCTTTATATACAAAGTTTTATGATTTTACGTACAAAGTGCCACACACTTATTTAATGAAGAAAGCCATCATGAAAGAGCATTGCTTGCCTCCCACGCACAGCCTACAGCAGCTGAGAGCACAAGTCTGCTACCCTCCGTGCACGCAGGCAGAGCATTCTGAAATTAAACCAAAGAGGCACACAGTGTCGTAGACACATACGCTACACCAGTGATTCTCATCCAGGGGTCTGCATACCCCCCGGGGTACTTCTAGGGGCTACATCAACTCATCTAGATATTTATCTAGTTTTACAACAGGCTACACAAAAAGCACTAGCAAAGTCAGTACAAACTAAAATGTCATAGACAATGATTTGTTTATACTGCTTTCTATACTATACACTGAAATGTAAGTACAATATTTATATTCCAATTGATTTATTTTACTATATGGTAAAAATGAGAAGGTATGCAATTTTTCAGTGATAGTGTGCTGTGACAATTTTGTATTTTTCTGTCCGATTTTGTAAGTTAAGTGACAGAGGAGTAGCTATGTTAGTCTGATCTGTAAAAAGCAACAAAGAGTCCTGTGGCACCTTATAGACTAACAGATATATTGGAGCATAAGCTTTCGTGGGTGAATACCCACTTTGTCAACCCACGAAAGCTTATGCTCCAATACATCTGTTAGTCTATAAGGTGCCACAGGACTCTTTGTTGTTTTTTAAGTTAAGTGAGGTGAAACTTGGGGGTACACAAGACAAATCCAACTTTTGAAAGGGATACAGTAGTCTGGAAAGGTTTCAAGCCACTGTGCTACACAAAGCGATTATCTGAAGCCCCGCTGTTGCATGACCAAATATAAGATAGCAGATCTATATGTGTCTCAGGGATCTACTAAAGTCAAGTTGTGCCAGTTTATATCCACAGTGACTTTGGCACAGTCAATCATACTGAGATGACAGAGGTTTATTACATGATTGTGGGGAGAAAGGAAAGAAGTCTATGTGATGCAGATGGCAGTTGAGATTATTTTAAAGTGTCTTCAAATACCTTGGAATAAAGTTTTGCGACCACTGATCTTGGTATTGACATAACACACACTGTGGTCAACTAAAATAGGTTAGGGTGGAGGATGGTGTTTTGAGAGATTTCTAGCAGATGGAAGTGAGTTGTATGTTTAACGTATACTGATAGAAAAGTGGGGGACAGACAAACCTCATTCTACCATTAGAATCCAAAAGGAGTATTGGAGTTAATGTAATATTGATGATTATATGCTAATAAGTTGCATAAATATTTATATTTTAGATGCTTCTATGTACAAAAAGTCAGTATTGTATATTTTTATAAGTGACTTCGCTTAGTCTTTCCCCTATTCTGGAATATTCTCTTGATTTTTAAATTGCATCCATCACTGTGTATGATTGACTCATCCTTCCTGAATTGCCATTTAATAACAAGATCTCACCGCATTACCAAATTCAATTTCTACATTCACTCACTAGAGGGCACTTTCCCCTCAGTCAGCACTCACCCCATTGCCCACATCACTCCTTCTTTGCCTTAAAAGAGAAGTCTTCAAATAGTCTGTATTCGTGCCCATTTTACTTTAAAAAAAATGTATCATTTGTTACCTTCATCTCAAAAAAGTTGTTTTTTAACTAGAGCTTAGTGGTCTTACCTTCCCCCATACTTTGTAAGGATTGGCCTCCTCACACACAAAGCTCTGTATCTCCTCTCTGAAAAGTTAGAGGGGAGATGAAACCATTGACCTTTTTGAGTGGATGAATTATCTATCTTGGTCTTAAAAATAGATAAAGATTTTTCAAGCCCTGCATTCTCCACCCCCTGCTGTATGTTGCCTTGTCATTGGCAAGAGCATATCCCCAAATAGCAGCGTCAGCAGACAAAGACTGCGTGGCAGATAGAATTCAGCAAGTGGCTGCTGCTACTTTACAAACAGAGCCATGTTGGAGGAGAAGGGGAACCCTAACCCCCATCTACAAAGAATCTAACAACCTGGGAGAGCAGGGGAGAAGGGGATTGGCAAGAGGGGATGGGATTAGGAAGGAGAGCATGTGCACACTACCTAGGAATCAGAAGCACTCCTCACAGCATGCACTAAGCCAGCCTTGAGCATACCTGATGCAACCGACAACACTAAGTTTTCCTTTAGGCCATTTCCCTTTGCTCTGCTTTCAGGAGTGAGAGGAGAACTCAAAACATGGATCGTTTGTCTCTCCTGTTCCAAGTCCTGGCATGAAGCAGATTTGCTGCCTCTCACCTGGAAATAGGGAGAAGTGGATCTGCATTTTCTCTCCCCTTGGCAATTCGAGGTGTTCAGGACAAGGTTTAGCATCTGCCATGATGACTTCTTCAGGAACACTAGACTCTCAGGTAGTTGGGAACGGGACATATACCATGCCTCCTCCGCCCCATCACCTCCTATTTGTTTCCTTCCCTGGCAAAGGGGTCTTTAAGTGGTCACCAAACTTGTGGATATGCAGTCACATGCCGCCATGTGCATCATCTCTGGCACTCTGCATCCGACTCCACTCCCATGGCTTCTACTTCTGAGCAATACTGCTCCTTCTCATATCAGACAAGAGGTTGACACTAGCAAGTTACTGGAGAAAGTACACGCCAACTCAAGCCTGCCACTGCACAATTACCTTTTTAAAACCACCAGCTGCACGTTTGCTGTCACGTCGCCCATTATGGTCTCATCTGCCATGCCAGGATGTTAGGGTGGAAACCCTCTGGCGAGAGGAATGGATATCTGTTATAATCTCCAACCAGTCCCTCGTCACCGACCCCACAATCTGCCCACCTGGTTTTGACCTCCCCCGTTGCCAATGGTCCCTGTTGAACAGGTTCCGGACCAGGCAAGGTCTCTGTGCAGCCAGACAGTATAGTTGGGGCCTTTGTGACAGCCCTTTGTGCAGCTGCGGCACAACACAGATGATGATACACATTGTCGAGGAATGCCTGCTGACGAGGTTCAGCAGTGGCCTAGAAGAATTGCATCACACCATTGAAAATGCCATTGCTTGGCTAGACGACTATGCACACGCTAAATAAATAGTGGTCACAGAGTGTGTGGGGATAGCTGTGGGAGAAGGAGGGGAAGATGACGAAAACAAGCAGTTTATGTACTACCTCTTTGCAGCATCTTTTCTTCATGTGCTCCTGTCTTTTAGAATATAATTAAAATAAACTGGAACTATTCGGTGAGCAAGGACTCCTGGTTCCAGTCCCAAAATGAACATTTCTTGTTCATAGGTAGGACTAGTCAAATTTTCTATATTTTTTAATTAATAGAAAATTGGTTTTCAGCTAAATGCAAACACTGCATAAAGTGCCATCCTCCCTCCCCCTTAGAAAAGCCTAAAAAGTTTGAATGGTTTTGATTAAGTTTTCCACTAAAAAAAAAAAAGAGGGTGGAGGTGGGGGGGGGTTCATTTTTATTGAACCTATTTTCTGGATTTATCTGCTTATAAAGTTACTTTGTTTATTTCTGAAAAAAAGAGTAATAATTAAGTATGGTACTTAATTAGCTGCTTGCCAGAGCCAAGATGAGATACCAAAGGACAGAGTTATTTTCTAGTTCTACGACTTACAAATTTTATTGACATTTAAGTATTAAGCACTTTGAAATAGGATCAAACAAATGACCATATAACACTACTATGTCTGCTCACCCACATTTTGTGATATTACTCCTTATCGCCTTCTCACTACAGTTCTTTAATATTACCAGTGCTGTCTCAAATCATCCTCCTTAGTCTACTATTTTTCTATCCAATATTTTGGTCTCACTTATTTAAAATACGTGTTTGTCTAAGTAACAACATGGTCCCCAATTGACTAGAAGGCTATAATTGAGTGCAGGCTTTGAAGACACTAGAGTAGCACCAACAGAGAGAGTTTGTGGAAACACAGAAAACCCCATTTGAACACCATTGCTAGTGAGGATTATCTGAGTGATCACAATAATTTAAACAATTCAAAACAATCTGTTTACTGTCTTGTAACAGCAGTCTGGGTTTTAAAATGGGTACCCTTGACCTAAGATTGACACAAGAGTTTACCTTTGAAAACAAAGACTGGCATAGCTCTGGAGATAATTCCTGCATGTTCATCGATCAGCTCAACACCTATTACCTCTGCCTTCAGCAAACAGAGGACTGGGCATCAGAGACTTAAGCAGCTGCACAATCCATGAAATTCAGAACAAACGATCAAGAATCCCGATAGACACGGGAAAAACCTGGAAGACTTTCTAGCCAACATTAGCCATCCCACAATTGATAAATATTTGAATCTGAGATGTTGCTTTTAGAATTCAGGTTGTTTCAGTCATGTATTGTGGTACTAAATAGTCTATTAGCACTATACTTCCATTTCTTCTCAAATTTTTAGAATCTTCCCAGATTTTACAATACTATGGGCCAAATATGGCCGCGTATAAATCAAGTAACTCCCACTGACTAAAAGGAGCGATGACATCTCATGCCATGGCAGAATTTGGCCCTGAAATACATAGAGAATGTGATTAAGGTACATCGTGTTGAAATCAGTTTAATCATTAATACAAAAATGTTATTTTAAGTGTCGCGGAGTGCACTAGACACCTCCCAATGCAGATGCAAGATACTATCCCTCCCTTAAGAAGCTGGCCAACTAATTTCAAAACATGACAATGATGGTGTCACGCTGTCTGGAGTGGCTCATGACTGTGAGCACAAACCTCAGGGCAGACTGTCAAAAAGCAAGGCAGAAACCCCAGTCTGGTTGTATAACATGTATCCCATGGTATGAAAGTTATATTGAGTGTTTGCATTGTACTTCTCTCTAATTTGTGGAACTCACCCAACAGCAAAAGTAGTATTAATTAAGGTAAAGTGCTCAGCCTGCATAGAAGGTGGCCCACTGAAGGCAAGTGAAGTACTGTGTATCATTAAAAGGACAGAGACCTTGTTGATTGCATTCCTCACTCCCTCTTGGAAGGGGAGGCCAGTGCATGAACTCATCTCTTCAGCTTGGTTTCCAGGGAGAAAGAGGATAAAAATTCCTGACAAGGAGAAACTGGGTCTCTTTACGCTGTTTAGACTGTTCAGGGGCAAAGATTCCTAAACAGAAGCAAGAGATCCCCATGCTACTTGGCATGGGTCAGCCTTAAAGGACACATAGGCCTAGTCTTCACTTACCGGCTGGTCCGGCGGCACGCCATCGATGTTCTGGGATCGATTTATCGCGTCTGGTTAAGATGCGATAAATCGATCCCGGATTGATCCCGGAAGTGCTCACAGTCGGCGCCGGTACTCCAGCTCGCCGAGAGGAGTACGCGGCGTCGACGGGGGGAGACTTCCGGCCGCGTCTGGACCGTGGTAAGTCCGGACTAAGGTACTTCGAATTCAGCTACGTTATTAACATAGCTGAATTGGCGTACCTTAGTCCGAAATCCGGACTAAGTGGGGACCAGCCCTTAGAGTGGATATGTTTATTCCCCCCCCCCCACCCAGAATCCAAGCTAATGGGATGAGTTCAAGCACAGGCCTCCCCTTCCTGGAGGGAGTAAAGAATGCAATCAACAGACTCTGTCCTTTGATGCCACGCAATGTCTCATTTGCCTTCAATGGGCCATTTGGTGCACAGGCCAAGCACTTTACCTTAATTAATGCTTTTTTTCTCCAGTTTGGGGAGTTACAAAATTACAGAGGCTTACAATGTCATCACTCCATATAACTTTATATCATTGGGATACAGAGAGTATAAATAGGATTATACAGGCAGCAGCCTACAAGCATTCCATGAAGCCTAAACACTAAAATGTTCTTATAAACACTAACGTGCATTTTAACTATACTATCCCACAGGTAAGCCAGACTGGTTTCTAGCAATGCATTTGTCAGTGCTCAGAGAGGCACTGGGCCTTGGCACAAGCTGGCACCTGGTCTGCCAGCATCACAGATGGTACCAAGACAGCAGAGGGAGAAGGAGGAGGAAGAAAGACAGAGGCATCACCAATATGTTTAAGACTAGTGCACAACACAAACAAGCTCAGAACACATGTTGAATAGAATGAATAAGTCTTGACATTGTGACAGAAGTGGCTCTTTAGGGCAGATCAATTTAGGAAGGGTGTTCTAGGCATAGAAGAAAGCATGAAGATGGTTATGGAAGAAATAGACAAATGGGGCATCAAGGCTAGCATCATCAGAGTAGAGTGAGTGGGTGACAATCAGAGACTATCCAATAAATAGGGAGAAAGAGTTAGGAAAATAATTAATGGAGGATTTTTCCTAAAACTGTTCTAAAATTTGCCTAATTTAATTTACTTCAAAGTCAAAGCAGTACACAACAACAGCAATTTAAATCGCCGATTTTGTTATACAGTGATTTTTTTTATTCTAATCTTGAAAGATGGTGACAAATTTAAGATATTCCTAAAATCAAGTTACCATCCTTCTGACTAGATGCTACTGCTCATATATGTGCACAAGCATTAATTCTCTAAAGCAGCAGCCTCAGAAGAACAAGGGTTGTTTTACAAGTGTTAGATTTGTTAAAAGCAGACAGAGGCTGTAGAATTTGCCTCAGGTTTTCCATTAGGACTTTTCAGAGACCAGAATCAGGACATGGGGCACTTCAGACACTGTTTATATCTTCTTGTTTTTAAATAAATCTTGATTGAAACAAATTCTGATACAATGCAACAAAGAAAGTAATTGGAACAGGATTACTAGTGAAATAGTCCTTCATTTTGTTCTGTTTAGTTTATGATCTGCTGCAGAAGAGTTTGGGGCAAAGCAATGAAATATTGCTATGACTGTGCTGTTCTGACACATAGTGGTATTATGGCACTAGTTAGATAAACAACGCAGTGATTCTAATCACATTAGCGAAGGCATGAGGAGGACAATCCTCTTAACAAAAGTGAGAGTGGCCATGAAAGGATACCCAGCTTAGTTTGTATCTGTGTCTGGGGGGAGAGAGAGCAGAGATGCATTACAGTAGGTCCTACACATTTTGTGGGAGCTCAGCCTCTGAACTAGAGTGTCTGTTTAAATAGTGTTTCTTTTTCCATTAAATGGATCTGAAAATATTTTTCATAATTGCTTCCTGGGTCTGGCTAGTCATTGTAAGACAGGGTGCCGACTACTGAAGAGTTAAATAGCTAATACTATCAGAAAAATTAGCAGATTTCTCAAGTAATTATGTCAAGCATGTCTTCTCTAAAGGAAACCATTAATTTTATTCCATGAACCAGATTACAGGAAATCAACTTTTTCCCCGCAGAAATCCCAATTGTTAGGAAAGCAAGGAGCTATGGCCTATTCATCAACTTCGTCTACTGATTTATAATTCAGCAAGGACTTCTGCTCTTCTAAGTGTTCTCTTACACTCATGGCACTTACAATATGTCAAACAACTGCCCAGTTTAGGAACATCATGATCCAGCACCTAGTCAGACTGAAATATAGCCATTCAGAGATGCAAGGGAAAAGCAACAACCCTGATCCCTAGACACACACCCACACAAATAAACAAATGACATTAAAAAAAAAGACAGAAGCTTGCTTTTTAGCAAGGCAGAGGACCCCTCTAATAAAATAAAGCCATGTCTACACTATGGTTGCTACCGCAACACAGCTATAGCATTGCAGCTGTGCTGCTGTAGCACCATAGTATAGATGTTTCCGGCAGTAACGGAAGGGTTCCCTGACCCCCCCATAATCATTGTAGTTAATCCATTTCTCCGAGCAGCAGTAGCTAGATCAAAGGGACAATTCTTCTGTCGACTGAGCCACATCTACACCAGTGATTAGGACAGCTTAACTATGGCACTCAGGGGTTTTCACAACCTGAACACTGTAGCTAGGATCTAAAAATTTAAATGTAGACCAGGCCTAAGTAAAATAAAAGAAGCTGTCATTCACCACTTACTGGTCAGTCCTATCATAGCTGCTGGCAGATAGCCCAACACATATCTGGAGAATAAATCCAATTTAAAGTTTAAAAAAAAAAAGAAGAAGAAGTTATAGGTCTGATTGTACCAGCCTTACTCATCCACCATTGATTAAATTGAGATTATTTGTGCACATAAAGATTACTCTGCCTAATATATAGAATTAAGGCCAACAAATTGTTCTACTTTCAGAACAGACTCTATGGATTCTGAATTTTCTTACAAAAAAATACCCAGCGTTTTTCCTATTAGTGTGCTTAACTTTCTTTATTTTTTAACACATATGCATACACAATGTTAGAACTTGCTCCTTAGCTCTCTTTTGTGTTATAAAGTGTTCCCCTAGGCCATTTGGGAGATATCAACTAGTACAAACAGTGACATGTAGCAGGAATCTGCAGACACTTGGTAAATAATTCCCTTTATACACTAATTTCAATAAAGAATTATTGTAAAAGCAATGCAGTTCAGCCCCCCCCATCTCTGACTGAAACCAAAAGCTCAGTTTTTAAAGTCCATTACTTTGTATTCTGATGGGATTGGGTTTATTCATTTTGATGAGACAAGTGGATTGGAAATTGAGGCAGTTTGGTTGAGTAGACTAGGCAAGGGTTTAAGAGACTGGGGCTCTATCTTTGACTCTGTCATTGGCCTGCCTTGGGCAATTGCTCATTTCACCTTTCTGTGCCTCTGTTCCACTCCTCCCCTTAGTCTAAACAGACAAACCTCTTTGGGACAGGGGCTGGTTCTTACTATGACAATCACAGAATCATAGAATGTAGCTAGAAGGGACCTCAAGAAGTCATCTAATCCATTTCCCTGAGCTGAGGCAGGACCAAGTATACCTAGACAATATCTGTTTTTCTAACCTGTTATTAAAAGCCTTGAATGATGGGGATTCCACAACCTCCTTTGGTAACTTACTCCAGCAGGTAACTGTCCTCATAATTATTAGAAAGTTTTTCCTAAGTCTCCGTTGATACAAACCAATTATTTCTTGCCCTATCTTCGGCAGACATGGAGAACAGTTAATCACAGTCCTCTTTATAATTGTCCTTAATATATTTGAAGACTTATCAAACTTCCCCCTCAATCATCTTTTCTAAGAAGACTAAACATGCCCAGTTTTTAAAAACTCCCCCTCATAGGTCATATTTTCAGAACTTTTTAATCACTTTTGTTTTTCTCCTCCATACTCTTGCCAATTTGTCTACTACTGCCTAGGCAGTTATTTCCTATTTTGTGCTTGTGCATTTGATTCCCCCCTCCTTAGTGCAATACTTTGCATTTGCCTTTATCAAAGGTCATTTTGAACTCTAATCTTGTCCTCCAAAATACTTTCAATCCCTCTTAATTTAGAGCCATCCGCAAATTTTTTAAGCATATTCTCCACGCCATTATTCAAATTGTTAGAGAAAATATTGACTAGGACCAGAGCGTGGACAGACGTGTGACCACTCTAGATACATCTTGCCAGTTTGACAGCAAACCACTGATAACTACTTTTGGAGTACCTCCTTTCAACCAGTTGTGCACCCAAATAGTAGTAGATTCATCTAAACCACATTTCCTTAGTTTGCATACAAGAATGTCATGTGGGACTGTGTGAAAAACTCTAGTAAAAAGCAAGATATAATTACATCTACGAGTATGTAAAGCACCTCACACAATTGGATTTCTAGCTATTACTGTAATATAAATATTAGAGACCACCACTGAGCTGTACCCAAATATTTGCACCCACTATATTTAATAACAGTGAAAAACAAATCTGTTACTTACCGAACTGTGCACTTCAGGGCTGGCAAAGCCAGAATGTAACCCTCATTAGTGTGTAGTGCATTGCTCTGCCTTGCATTCCCTAGTCCACAATCTAGCCCCAAAAGGAGTTGCCAGAAAGGGGTTGGGGGGGGGGGGGGAAGTGTGCATGCACTACGTATTTTATAGCACTCATTGTAAGCCTGGCAATTGGGGGAAGGAAAAGGGAGGGAAAACACCCTCACCAAGTGGCTGCACCCTCAAAGCTACTTACCTTGATTTACAATGCACTTAAAAAAAAAAGGAGCTACCAAAAGAAAGGTAAGTTATATTCTGCATAATAAAATTTATGAAGTATATAAATTCAATTACATCATTGAAATTGTATTGTAGTAAAGAAAAGACCCATCACTCAAACAGCACACTGTGATGCATTTGACATTTTTCAGCCATGAATTACAACGTGAGAAACTGCTTCTTAGAAATAATAAATAAGCCTGGTGATAATCACTGAAGAGGTACAAATCTTTTGAAATGTG
Organism: Trachemys scripta elegans; assembly: GCF_013100865.1. Lineage (NCBI taxonomy): Eukaryota > Metazoa > Chordata > Testudines > Emydidae > Trachemys > Trachemys scripta. The sequence goes on along the minus strand of NC_048306.1, from coordinate 63,245,045 downwards.
CCATTTATGCTGCATAACACAAATGGTCACTAGTTGGTTATTTTCACTGCATTAAGAAACTTGTTTTTCAGCTCACATATTTCCTTCTCCTCCTATTATACATGCCCCCTGCAAGCAATTGATTTTGGACCCTTGGCTATATATTTTTGGCCTTTCATTTCTGATTGACAGACAACTTTTTGCTGTCTTTTTACACTAGAATGATATATTCATGGCATACAGAGAAGTTAAATAAAAACAGAAAATACTCTTACTGGAAGCTTGCAATGACACTACTTTATTTCTTAGAAGTCAGAACAATAACACACAACAGTTTTAAACGAGTCCAGAAGTACCATCTCCAGAAAGATACATTATTACAGTGCTTCTAGGAAGGGCTACTGCATGGTGCCCACCAACCTAGTGACTGTTTTATCATGCTGAGAAGTACTGCCTTTCAGAGGTAGTCACAGGGATATTAATGTTTTTATATTAATACCTTTACATTGCATAGGTTACAATTCTCAGCCAAGGTTTAAAAAACAAAAAACAGAAAGTCATGATAAAATCATTTAGAGCCTTCCTCCCTTTCACCACAGACACACAGATTCTGCAGAGATTCATTCTGGACCACATCATTCTGCTTGGAAAAACAAGATGAGGCTCTCACCCCATGTGAGAAAGGGTAGATTTGTGTGATATATCTACACTGCAGCTGGGGTCATACTTTCACGCTCATTGAGACACACACTAGCTCTGCTCGAGCTAGCATGCTGAAAATAGCAGTATAGTTAGGGGCAGTGGCACAGGTTAGCCACCCAAGTACATACCCAGGGTACCCAGGAGGGTTTGTACTTAGGCAGTTTGAATGCGTGGAGGGAGGGCAATCAGGTATCTTCATGGGACCATCTCCCTGTCACAATGTGCAATATACACCCCACTCCTGATCAGCAGGGAATCTGCTGAAGAATTAGTACATGGTAGAACCTCTCTCTGAGATGATTCCAGGAACCAAAACAATAAGAATTCATTCCTGGAAGCATAACTCCAACAGAGCCACCCCTTCAGGAGCCAGAATAGGGGACAGGGATTTTGAAGTTAGCATGGGTGCAGAAGGCTTTTGCTTAAATAGCCCTAGTGTCTGGAAGGGGGTCAAAAATCTTTCCACCAGTTTCATTGGTGGGCCACACCACACCCCACAATGACCTGGGGAAGATCTCAGGGATTGCCTTCCTTCTACTGTAAGTGTGTCTCCTCCCAAGGGGAGAAAATCTGACCCTCTAAGTAATAGTAGAAGTAAAATCTCTCAATAGGCACATTTAGCCAAGGATTAATAGAATCAACAGGTGTGTGGGGTTGTTTGTTTTTGCATCAGTAGCATCCTCATCCCCCAGATCGGAGGATGATATTTGTCAGAAGTAAAATTAGTCCATTTTAGAGTTAAAGTTGAAATGAAAGCATGCTGTTTGCAATTCACCCTTTCCCTAGTCCATTGTGGGAGAGTGGTGGAACATATTTCAATAACTAGCAGCTAAATGCCAATGGTCTCTTAATTATGTCGTCTTAGTCAGAAAGTACATTTCAACCCTAGCACCTTATATTTTAATACTTCTGCAAGATTGATTGCCACAGTAATTCTTTCCATGTAAGCATGTGCAGTGGTTCACCAAACAAACAATATCCAATAATTCAATCAAAAAGTCAGTTGGGAGATTCAGTGTAAACTGAGGTAGTATTATATATATAACCCTAACTTTGCCATGGTTAAAAGTATAATTTGTCCCTCTCCACTGGTTAAGTTTGACACCTCTTCTAAAGAAGGCATACTTTGTGTAAACCACAAAAAAACTGTCCTTGAATCTATGCTATTTACAGGATGGGGCCGGGGGGAGGGGGAGAAAGACTGTCTAGAAAGTTGTGTGCAACAAGAGCTATGGGCTGAATCTTGTACTTTACCTTGGTAGAGTTTGAGAGCAGCAAATCGTCAGGGTTCAACCATTCAACTTTTACTTTCAGTGTCAGCCAAACAAAAATATAATTATTTTGAAGCAGTTTGTAAAGCTGAAATTACACTTAACTAAAAGCCTCATCTAACCAGGCTTCTCCTGTCATGTTTGGAAGTTTGTCAAAAATGTAGATCTGCAGTCTCATTCTCTCCACCTCCATGAGGGATGGAAATTGCTTTTGTCCATTTCATCTTCAGAAACGACCACAAAAGAAATAGGAGACGAATTATAAATCAAAAGTGCATTGGCAAGAGATACAGAGTGCATGTGCCTACATTAATAGCAACCAGGCCCATTTAAAAATCAGTGGAGTCACACCAGTCTAAAACTGGAGTAATAGGGGCGATTCGGACATTCTGCCTGGCAACCCAGTGTAATTAGGGTCCTTTTCCTGTGTCCCAAAGTTCTTAACAACAGACTCTTGGTATCATCTACTTAAAAGAAGCTAACTTTGTTAGCTAAACACATAACAAAACACCCTTATTATTTATACTTGCATATATATGTCATATGATACTTCTTAGCTTCATTAATCTCAGTTAAATGATCTGCTGAGAGATTATTAGAGACCACACCAACTTTAAGGTCTTTACCAAGAAAGAAAATAGATGAGGTTAATAGCAAAGTCGCCTAATTTAAAGAAACAGTCTGATTAAAGAAAAAAGAACTGTAGCTAATAAATCTAAGCATGTACTCCCATATTTGTATTAAATACTGCTTGACATTTTAAAGTTATTTCTATAACTACAAAACTATCCAGCATACAAAATTTAGCATAACTACTGTAATCTGAATAGGAAAAGGTATTACAACCCCATTAAAGTATCTCCCCAAAAGCAAAATATAGGGAAGGATGGAATTCGAGATCTATGCAGCTAGAAACTCAGTAAAAGCAGAGGGAACTGGTAATATACATGGCCTGTACTGAATTTCTGAACTTTGTGAGCAGATGAGTCAACTTAATGGGACTACTCACCTGCATAAGCATTTGCAGGATGGCAGCCCATAAATGTGTACTTGATTCTGACAGAGTTACTTAGGAAAACCAGTCTTCCCATCTCTAAGGGTACATCTACATTGCAGCTGAGTGATGTAATTCCCAGATCAGGTCAGTATACATGCACTAGCTCTCAAGCTAGTGCCTAAAAATAGCACTGAGCCACAGTGGCACGGCTGGCAGCTCAGACTAGCTGCTTGAGTATATAGTCACCCCGACCCTGTCCCTGGCTAGCCCGAGGTGTCCAGCCACACTGCTATTTTTAGAGTATGTCTACACTGAAGTGAGACACTTGCAACCGGCCTGTGCCAGCTGACTCAGGCTTTCGGGGCTATTTAATGGAGGGGTAGACAATCGGGCTCAAGCTGGAACCCAGGCTCTGAGACCCCAACCCTGTGAGGTGGATGGGTCCCAAAATCCAGACTCCAGCCTGAGCCTGAACATCTACACTGCAAACAAACAGCCCCTTAGCCCGAGCCCTGTGAGCCTGAGTCAGCGGGCATGGGCCAGCTGCCGGTTTTTAATTGCAGTGTATACATACCTTTAGGGGCTAGCTTGAGCAAAGCTAGTGCTTGTACAGCTACCTGAGCCGGGAATTGCATCTCCCAACTGCAATGTTGACGTATCCTAAGGTTTGGGCCAAAGCACTTACTTCAATGGCTTTCCATTTACTTCAATGGATTTTAAATCAGGACCTACATGCACATAACTCCTGGTGACTTCATTTACGTTTTCCAAACAACCAGCACAGGATTAGGTCCAAGGACAAGTTAGAACAAACATTTCAATATTAATTCCAGACTATGCATTTATTTAAACAGCTAAAAGTTATCGATTAATTTACATAATCATATCCCAGCTGTCTAAAAAAAAAAAAAAATCCAAAAAAACCACACAACCCAAAAACACCAGCATTCACAGTACTTTTGATTGTTATTTTACATGGTTACATTAACATGGTTACCAGTGGTCCTGGAAGGGATGCCACTTTATTTCCTTGTGATACATAAATAAAATTAAATCTGTTATTAAAGCAATCATAGTTTCTGTACAGAAAGCCAATACTGGAGATGTAAAATGTTCTCTGCCCCACTACTCCATTATAATACAGTAATATATTGCAACAAGAAGGCTTTAAGAGCTACAGAGGAAGATAACTTTGTTAAAGGCCATGCTGATGCTGAAAGCATGTACATTTGGGCTTTGTATTGTGGGTGGGTTTTTTTATGTTTTGTTTTAAGTTCGTTTATGAACTCTTACCTTATCCTTCAGAAGATCTGATGTCAAAAATCCTCATTTTCTTTGCCCATCTGCACCATAATGCGGTATACTTCTTTATCACCATGATAAAAATAAATACAGTTTTCTTTAAAATGTCTTCAAAGCTATGGCCTTGGCCATACTCAGGAATTCCCAGTGCTGCCGCAGCAGCGATGTGAAGCGCGAGTGTAGTCGCGCCGCCAGCGCTGAGAGAGCTCTCTCGCAGCACTGTAAGTACTCCACCTCTCTGAAGGGAATAGCTTGCAGCGCTGCGAGCGAGTGTGCAGTGCTGCAGGCTCTGATTACACTGGCGCTTTACAGCGCTGTACTCGTTGCGCTGGGGGGGGGGGGCGTTTTCACACCCCTGAGCACAGCAAGTCGCAGCGCTGTACAGCACCAGTGTAGCCCAGGCCTATGTAACACTTGAATTTTCTCACCACCAGAGTAATAAGTACAATGCATTATGATGCAGGTGAGAAAAGAAAGTGAGGCTTTTTGACACCAGATCCTTTTGAAGTGGAAGATAAGGGTTTTTCTTATTCATTTATAAAACACCTCTTCCTCCTCCCCCTCACCTTTCAGCAGCAGTATGGCCTTTAACCTGGCCAAAGCCCACTCCTTACAGTTTTACCAGTTCTCAGACATCCCCCAGGACATAGATATTCACACTGCACCCCATCTTTCATATTCCTCCTTGATCATGTGACACCCCAAAGGGTGATACGTACTACTGACATAAGCAGGATTCCTTAAGACAATCTTATAACATTTGAATGCTATCACCACTGTAATATAAAGCCCATATTAATGGAATTCCAATGCCAAATATTATGCTCCGCAGTTTCATGAACCAAGCATACTTGAACATGTTTACTATCTTTATTTTTGTTCTTTTTTTTAAATTAAGCAAGAACATAGCCCACCCTAAAAATCTTTACTTACAATACAAATAAGTAATCTAAGCAAGGGACCCATCTTCCTGTATGTCGGTAGTTCACACACACTTTGGGGTGTCAACTGTCCAATAACTAGTGAAAGAGATGGGGTAAAATGTGAATACCCACGTCCTTGGTGGGGGTCTACTTGTGCTGTGGCCAGATAGGAGCATTCTAAAAGGTAGATTCTGTCTGGGACAATGGGATATTACATTAATCTGCTGAGAACCCAGACCAATGTTCTTTTACTGTTACAGACATTTATTTCTTCAGAGCTCTTTTGTTCCTGAAATAACCAACCAAACTTCTGATTACAGAGAATAAATGTGGGCTTTCCCAAAAGCATTGATGCTAGGTGAATTTGCTTGGACACAGATTTAATGAAGTGATTTATTCTGAAAAGAGATCAAAGCCCAGATAACCTGCCTTCTTGGCTCACCCACGAGATGCTAGAGACAATAGAGCTAGACACAAAAGAATCAGACTATATCCTTTCTCATATCCTAAAATGGCAGATTAGTGGATTACATGATGAAGGCAAAGTTGAGGGGTAAGAGTTTAAACCAATATAATTTACTCCTTCCAGCACCCGTGTGAATCTGAAATAAGAGGAGGAATGTGCTTTTGAGGACCTATTGGTCATATCCCCTTTACCGATATTTTTGATGTTTCCAAATCTACAGCCTTGCAAGGGGATGTCAGCCTCTATGGTCTCAGTAGGGTTGCTACAAAGGCTGAAAATATTAGGATTGAAAAAATTTGGTTTTACATCCATCAAAAATTTTATTTGGAGTTTAGTTTCAGACCCAAGAGAACATTACCATATTTGTTCAAAGTAAACAATCTCAAGTCAAATTATTCAGTTTCTTCTTACATATTCTGCTCTGAAGTCCATAATTATATCTGAGTGAAAAGCCTGAGGACAATATCTCCAGCTAATTAAAATGCTTCACTGTTTATTAATTATAAATTTGTTCAAGTTTTAAAATCTGTTTACTAGACATTTGTAGTCTTCTTCCCTAAACCCCATGTAATCCAACATCAACACCATCTCTCAGGATGTATACCTGACAAAAGCATTAAAATACAAAGAGAACAAGTTGGTTAAAACAAAGTTATTTGTGGTTAGATGGAACTGAAATAGTTGTGATGCTTCCTATTTCCTAACTAAGGCTTGTTCTACACTTAAAACCTATATCAGCATAGCTAGGTCAGTCAGAAATGTAACAAATCTTCATCTCCTAGTGATGTATCTCTGCCAACAAATCTCCAGTGTAGACACAGCTATGCTGACACAATGTATAAAATAAAGAGTGCTTCTGTTGGCATAGCTAACATTGTTCAGGGATGTGGTGTTCCTGCACCAACAGAAAAACTCCTTATCATGGCATGCACTGCATCTATACTAGGGATTATGCCAACATATGTAGTGTGGACATAGCCTAAGCATACATTCACCGTGACCAATGCTCACATGGAAGCAGGTTTGTTGAAACAGCCTGGAGATACATGATAAGATTTATGATGTCCTTACCTCTTAATTTCCCGGCTTAGAGTTCAAGAGTTTTGTAAACGATGAGATAAGCAATCAACGGTTGTCACTTAGAGAAAAAACGCTTACTCACCTTTGTAACTGTTGTTCTTTGAGATGTGTTGCTCATATCCATTCCAATTAGGTGCGTGTACCACATGCACGGCTGTCGGAAATTTTTTTCCCTTAGCAGCATCTGTCGGGTCGGCTGTGGATCCCCCTCAAGTGGCGCCTGCATGACCCTGCCGACCCGCGCCTCCTCAGTTCCTTCTTGCCGGCTACTCCAACAGAGGGGAAGGGGGCAGGTTTGGAATGGATATGAGCAACGCATCTCGAAGAACAACAGTTACAAAGGTGAATAACTGTTTTTTCTTCTTCAAGTGTTTGCTCATATTCATTCCAATTAGGTGACTCCAAAGCCTTACCTAGGTGGTGGGGTTGGAGTGAAGGAATGTTGACCGCAGTACCGCTCTATCGAAAACCGCATCATCTCTGGCGTGCTGGACGATGGCGTAGTGCGAGGCGAAGCTATGCACCGAGGACCAAGTTGCTGCCCTGCAGATTTCTTGGATCGGTACCTGGGCCAGGAATGCTGCTGATGAGGCCTGGGCCCTAGTGGAGTGTGCAGTGAGACCTGGGGTTGGCATGCCGGCCACCTCATAGCAAGCATGGATGCAGGACGTGATCCAGGAGGAAATTCTTTGCGGGGAGACCAGGAGGCCCTTCATCCGGTCCACCACTGCAACGAGGAGCTGGGTCAATTTCCTGAATGGCTTAGTGCGCTTGATGTAGAAACCTAGGCCCTATGGACATCGAGGGAATGCAGCCGCTGTTCCCGGGGACCAGCATGAGGTTTTGGGTAAAAACCAGGTAGGAAACTATCCTGGCTGGCGTGAAAAGCTGACACTACCTTGGGGAGAAAGGGCGGGTGCAGACTGAGTTATACCTTATCCTTGTGGAAGACCACGTAAGGTGGTTCTGAGGTGAGGGCCTTCAGCTCAGAGATGCATCTCACTGACATAATGGCAACCAGGAAAGCCGTCCTCCAGAAAAGATACAGGAGGGAGCACATGGTTCGAACAGGGGCCCCATGAGTCGTGAAAGGACCAGGTTAAGGTCCCATGCAGGGACAGGCTGCCGGATCTGAGGATAGAGATGGTCCAAACCCTTGAGAAAGCAACCAACCATCAGATTGGCGAAGACAGAGTGGCCAGACACACCTGGGTGGAAGGCCAAGATGGCAGCTAGGTGAACCTTCCTGGAGGATGCCGCCAGGCCTTGCTGTTTCAGGTGCAAGAGGTACTCCAAAATGAGTGGCACCAGTGCCTGGAGGGGGTGTGTGCAGTGCTGGTCACACCAACATGAAAACCATTTCCACCTTGCCAGATATGTGGCTCGAGTAGAGGGCTTCCTGCTACCCAGCAGGACCTGCCTTACAGGGTTCGAACACAGAAGCTCCATGGGTTTCAGTGATGCAGCATCCATGCCATGAGGTGGAGAGACCACAGGTCGGGATGACAGAGGTGACCGTAGTCCTGAGTGAGCAAGTCGGGAAGGAAAGGCAATGGGACTGGAATGTCCACCAATAGTTCTAACAGCGTGGTGTACCAAAGCTGGTGATGCCATGCTGGAGCTACCAGAATCACCCTCGCCCCGACCCTGCGGATCTTGAGCAGGACCTTGTGCATGAGGGAGAACAGAGGAAAGGCGTGGAGCAGGTGACCTGTTCAGGGAAGCAGGAACACACCCGTGAGGGAGCCCGGGCTCCGACCTTGGAAGGAGCAGAATGCTGGGCACTTCCTGTTGCTGCAGGTTGCAAACAGGTTGACGTGGGGAAACCCCCACCTTTGGAAGATGGGGTGGATGACATCCAGTCAGAGAGACCACTTGTGCAAGTGGAAGGACCTGTTGAGGTGGTCTGCTAGTTTGTTCTGGATCCCAGGAAGAAAGGACGCAACCAGGTGAATGGAACGGGCTATGCAGAATTCCCACAGCCGAATGGCTTCCTGGTAGAGAGAGGAGGAACAGCCCTCCCCTCCACTCCCCGCTTATTGATATAGAACATGGCCGTGGTGTTGTCCATGAGAACCGCTACACAACGACTGCACAGGTATGCCTGGAAGGCTTGACAAGGAAGGCGTACCATCATCAGCTCCCTGACATTGATATGGAGGGAGAGCTCAGATGGAGACCACAGGCCCCGATTCTGAAGGTTCCCCAGATGAGCGCCCCACTCCAAAGCGGACACATCCATGACCAGGGACAAGGAAGGCTGGGGGCTGTGAAAGGGGACTCCCTCGCATACCACCCAGAGGTCAAGCCACCAGCGGAGGGAGGTGAGGACCTGCTCTGGGATGGTGACCACCAAATTCAGGCTGTCGTGCGCCAGGCGGTAGACCGAAGCAAGCCATGCTTGTAATGGTCGAAGCTGGAGCCTGGCGTGCCGGGTCACGTACATACATGAAGCCATGGGGCCGAGGAGAATCAGGCATTCTCTTGCTGCCAAGGTCAGGAAGCACAGAAGGCCCCGAATGATGCCTGCGATAGCTTGGAAATGGGAGACCAGTAGGAGGGCCCATGCCTGAATGGAGTCCAGGACCACCCCCAATGAACTCCAGCCTCTGGGTCGGTTCAGGGTCGACTTTGGTACATTGAAGAGGAGACCCAGCCATTGGAACATACACCTGACCAGGTGGAGGTGGGACTGCACCTGCTATCTGGTTCGGCCCCGAAGCAGCCAGTCATCGAGGTAAGGATACACCTGTACCCGCCATCGACAGAGGAAGGCAGCCACGACCGACATACACCTGGGGTGCTGTGGAAAGGCCGAATGGAAGGGATGTAAACTGGTAATGTTCGCGGTTGACCACAAAGTGCAGGAAGCGCCTGTGCATCGGATGAATTGTTATGTGGAAGTACGCATCCTTCATGTTGAGGGCAGTGTACCAGTCTCCAGGATCCAGAGAAGGGATAATGGTGCCCAGGGAGACCATGCAGAACTTCAACTTGACCATGAATTTGTTGAGCCCGTGCAGATCCAGAATGAGCCGGAGGCCCCCTTTGGCCTTAGGGATTAGGAAATAATTGGGAGTAAAACCCCTTGCCCCTTAGTTCCCGCAGAACCTCCTCTAACATCCCCATGGCGAGGAGTGCCTGAACCTCCCGAATAAGGAGTGCTCGTGAGAGGGGTTCCTGAAGAGGGACAGGGAAGGGACTGGGAGGGCAGGAAGGAAGAAAATTGGAGAGAGTATCCTGCTTCCACTGTGCGCAGGACCCAGCGGTCCAAGGTTATTTGAGACCAAGCACAGCGGAAATGGATAAATGATTCAAAAAAGGTGGGGAAGGATCCTGGGGCAAGTCTGGTACGCTGTCCTTGGGAGTCCCTTCAAAAGGCCTCTTGGAACCCAATGATGGTTTGATTGGGCTCTGGCCTTGCTCAGATGGGGGGTTGGAGGGCTTCCGCCTGCCATTCCGCCCCCACCGCCTGTAAAAGTCCTGCCTTGGCTGAGGAGGTTAGGAGAGCTGCTGTGGCTTGAAGTGCTTCCGCTGGGTTGCCAGGGTGTGCATACCCAGGGGCTTCATGGTCGCCCTTGAGTCCTTAAGGCTATGCAGCCTAGAGTCAGTCTGCTCTGCGAATAGGCCCTCCTCATCAAAGGGTACATCCTGCAGTGTCTGCTGAACCTCAGAGGGCAGGCCAGAGGCTTGCAGCCAGTAGGTGCGCCTCATGGCAATTCTGGAGGACAAGGTACGTGCGACCAAGTCTGCAACGTCCAGTGAGGCCTGCAAAGAGGTCCATGCCACTGTCTTGCCCTCATCAACAAGGGCCCCAATCTCCTCCTTGGACTCAGGAGGCACAAGCTCCTTGAACTTCAGCATGGAGTTTCAGGAGTTAAAATTGTTAACAGCTCAGGAGTACCTGCTGATAGGCAATCTGGAGCTGCAGCCCACCCGTACAGTAGACTTGCAGCCAAACAAGTCCAGCTGCTTGGCGTCCTTTGACTTGGGCACAGGGGCCGGCTGTCCGTGCCTCTCCTTCTTGTTCACAGCTGCAACCATGAGCGAGCAGGGCTGCGGGTGCATGAACAAATAGTTGTAGCCCTTCGAGGGGACAAAGTATTTACATTCTACCCCCTTGGCCATAGGGGGAATGGAGGCCAGGGTCTGCCAGATGGTTTTGGCATTGGTCTGGATAGTCTTGATGAAGGGCAGGGCCACCCTTTACAGACCTTCTGGGGCCAAAATGTCCACCACCGAGTCCTCCGATTCCACCACCTCCTCAACCTGCAGGTTTATGTTGTGTGACACCCTGCGCAGGAGGTCCTGATGGGCACGTATCTCTATGAGGGGTGGCCCAGAGATAGAGGTGCCTGCCACAGCCTCATCAGGAGAGGAGGATGAAGAGGTCACGGGGGGGAGAGGGTCATCCTGACCCCCCTGTGCCATGGGGGCCCAATGTCCTGCATCACTGACCGCAGGGCGAGGCTCGGGAACTGGAGTCAGAGGGGGTCCCGAGGTGGGAAGGGGGCACGACATCTCTTCTACACTTCCAGGAGTAGGCTGACTGGCAGAGGCTTCCGGCACTCATGGTTCAGAGATGGCCAACCGGGAAGCACCAGAAGACGGTGTACCCTGGGCTTGGTGGTACATCCACGGAGTCCAGAACGGCCACTGGGCGGGCCCCTGCCCATGCGCCTGCCATGGTCCTGCCCCGCATCAGGGCAGTCATGGTCCGACTGTCAGTGGTCCTGGTCTGAAAACCGTGATCCCATCTTCGAACCTGAGGAACGAGACCTGGACCGTGAGGGCCAGGGTGGCGCCGAGTGAATCTGCGCTGGTGAGCGGCATCGAGGAGAAGGGGAGAGGTGCCGCAAGGCTGGGGAGCAGTGCTGGGACCTGGAGCAGTACCATGGCCTGGAGCGGTGCCAAGACTGGTGCCGGGTCCAGGATTTGTTCTGCAATGGCGACCAGTGGGCGGAGCAGCGCCGCATTCGGGAGTGCTGACGTGAACCGGAGCGGTGCCGGGAGCAATGCCGGCTTGCCCCGAGATGGTGCCATCTGCTGGGGCACCAGAGGTTTGGCATGGATCAGAGGAGACCCTGGTGCCATCATGGCGTTGAGGTCCCTCCCACTGCAAAGGTGTCTGGGGTCAAAGGCATCTGGACTTCCACAATGCTGGGGGTTGGGGATTCTAACGGCACTGGACTCAATGGTTCCCCCAGCAGGGCTGAAGTCAACGGTGGCGCGGCCACGACCTTTGCTCCGGGGCACTCACCTCTGGGACGTACCATAGTGGCTGGCTCCAGGGAAGCAGGTCTCTGCGAGGGAGAGCCACCTTTCTCTGGCTTTCGATGCCGCTTCGGTCCCGGGGAGTGGGAGCGGTGCCAAGCCGATGTCGCTGACTGCAGTGTCAGAGAGTGGCGGTGCCGCAGGTCTCGGTCAGAGTCCAACCGCAGTGCCACCTCCACTACCGCCACCAGGGCGCTGTGCACGGAAGAACTCAGTGCCAGGTCCTGCCGCGCCGAAGGAGGCTGGGGACTAAGTGCTGCCTCAATAAGGAGCTGCTTCAGGCCAGAGTCCTGCTCCTTTTTAGTCGAGGACGAAATCCCTTGCATATCCTGCATTTCTTGGCTTGGTGAGCCTCCCCCAAACACTTTAGACAAGAGTCATGGGGTCGCCTGTTGGCATGGGCTTGGAGCAGGACCTTCAGGGCTTGAATCCCATAGACTTGGGCATGAAGCCCCGAAGAAAAATAGTCGGGGTGGAGGGTAACCCCCCAATCCTACTGCCAGTAAGTAAAACCAAAAACAAGAACTACCAACAAAAACAACCAACATCTATTTACCAAAACTAGGGAAACGTGAAGAACTTGCAGAGCAAGACGCCACAGTTCCAATGACTGTCCCGGGTGGTAAGAAGGAACTGAGGGGGCGCCGGGTAGGCAGGGTCATATATTGAGCGCCATGCAGGCCCCACTCCAGGGGGCTCCACAGCCGACCTGACAGATGCTGCTAGGGGAAAAACCTGCTGACAGCCGTGCACACGGCACACGCACACCTAATTGGAATCTATATGAGCAAGCACTCGAAGAAGAACTTAACTGCTTTTTCTTTAAAGTTGTTCTTCATTTTTGAAATATTCTTTAGGGTTCTGCACAGGATGTCAATTTGTTCAGAGTCAAAGCTGGCTGGAAAACCATGAACAATTTCTCCAAAATGTTGACTTCTTATTTTTGTGTGTGTGTGTGTGACAAGATTCAAAGTTTTCATGAAGAGTGTAATTGAAAAAAACAGAATCTTGGAAAAATTTTGCTAGCTCATTTAGGACAGACTGATGTATGCAGTTTGCATTTTTGCAAACAGGACTCAGAAAACAGAAAGCTGTAAAATGGGGGAGCTGCGAGGTCAAACATAAAGACTCATGGTTCATTTTCTTGGACCAAAAACTGGGTAGGAGACAGGAAACAGAAAGTATGATTAAATGGTCAATTTTGATCATGGGAAACTGTTAGCAGCAGGTTGCCTCAAGATTCAGTACTAGGTCCTGTGTTAATATATTTATTAATTATTTGGAAAGTGTGAGTGATCAAGGTAGCAAGATTCACATATAAGGTTAATTTGGTTGGTCGGGACCAAAAGGGGACTGTGAGAAACTTCAGAGAAACCTAAACAAGGTAGGTCTTATGGGTATCACAATGACAGTGTCAATAGAAACAAAAGTAATGCATATTGGAGAAGAGATTTAAAGTATCTGAACACCTTACAGGGTTCTAAATTAACTGAATCAAACTAAGACAGGGACCTGAGTGGCACTATAGACAGCTCAATTAAAACCTCCAGGACAACACACAGCTCTGGTTAAAAAAAAAAAAAAAATCCAACAAGATGTTAGGATGCATAAGTAATCAGATTTGGAACACCACTGAAAACATTCTAATGGCTTTATATAAATCAGTGGGGCAGTCTCACACGGATACTGTGAGCAGTACTGGTTGCCCGATCTCAAAAAAGAATATTGCAGCACTAGAAGGGGTTTGGACAAGAGCAACAAGAATGATCAAAGCCCTGGAAAAACCTATGAAGAGATTAATAAATTAATATGAAGTCTGAAGGAACTATTCTGATCATCTAGCCTGAGAGGAAGACAGATCATTCCACATATGCCTACTGCAGTGTTCTTGCATCATGCTCTGAAGCATCTAGTACTTTCAGAGACTGTGGTCAGGATATTGGACTAGAAGAACTGCTGGTCTGATCCCGTCTGGCAATTCCTATATTCCTCTCCTGAGCCCATGAGGCTGCTGAAGGTACTCCTGACTCAGGCCTGTTCTAACCCCTTCCATGACTACTATAGTGAGAGAGGGACGGTAATGGCTATTTAAAAAAAAAAAAGTTACCTGTTATGTTTTGGGAACACCTCTCACCTGGACCTATAGAAAAGCAAATACTACTACCAGTCAGGAGTGAGAGACTTTATGCACTTGCCTTCACATATTCTATTGAGGAGAAGGCAGCACCTCAGCCAATGAAATTCAGACTGGGAGAAGAGAGGATCCATCAGACTGAAGCCTAGGAGCAATTTTTGAACCAAGTGGTCCCTTTAACGTTTCTTTGCTGAATGATTTTTGTCCACCAAGATGGAACTATTTCAGTGTGATAGAAATAGGGGCATACTGAGACTCTTTAACATCATTCCCAGGACCCACAGAAAATAAATCAAGGTGAGCAAAGTATGTAACTTTGTATTTGTAAAAGGCTTGGACTAGGCAGCTGCGTAATATCAACAGTGGCATCACAACATTGCTCTTCAGAAGGATGTACTGCTACATAATAGGGTGCAGGTTTCTCAGCTAGGCACCTCAGCCATTGCAAGCTAGGACAAGTAGGGAGAAATCTGGCCTAGGAAAAGCCTTAGGATTTAGATTCAGAGCTTACAATAAAACTAAAATCTGACAATATTTTCCCCCCAATTCAATAATCTGGAAGTCTTTTTTGCCAAAGTAGAACAATCATGTATAAAAGATGAAGTACAGAAGAGTGCACTCTCCCAATCTATTTAATAACAATTAGATTCTTTAAACAGCCATTCCATTAAATAAAATATATGAGTATCTTACATATTTGTTTAAACCATAAAAAACAATCCTCTCTCTTGCTCTTTCAGATACTGTATGCTTTTAAGCATACTTCTGGGTTTGAACAATTCAATATTGAAGTTAAAAAAAAATAAAGATGAATAATGCCATGAATGAGTAATGGAGGAGGACAATTTTTTTGAAGTAATAAAAGAACCCAGCATAGATAGAATTCTGCAAAATATACCTAAAGGGTTATCCAAAAATGTAACCGGTGCATAGGTACAACTATTCAGAACGGACACGAGTTGGGTGTACAGAAGGGAGAAAAGTAATACAAAGTGTAGGGGCTGGAGGCATCTTCCCCTGGGAAAGATATGGAATGCCAGGTTAGGTTTCCTATATTTGACAAAATTTTAGTCCATTTAAATAATAGACACAAGTGCCTATGTATATAATACCATTCTTTTATAGTCACTACCCATCTTTATCAATTATTTTCAATAGTTAAAAAAAAAAAAACCTGTTTCTTCCCTCATTTTCTCTTCAGAATTTTTAAATCTGTTGTTTTTCCCCTACAGCCTTCCCACACTATAGATTCCCATTCCCACCCTTACTGTTTTCTGGCTTCCCTTGACATGGTTTCCCTCTCCATTCTCCTTTCACTATTTTCTCCCCCTGCCCATTCTACCCCTTTTCTATTCTGTCTCACACCATTTTTTCCTCCCTAATTTCAGGATTTAAAAGAGAGGCAAACTGAGTTCTTCCTTCCTTTCCTGCACCCCAGTTAACCTTATTCTCTTTATTCCCAGACTGTATCCCTTTCCTCTGAATATCTAATGCTCTTATTGGGGCTTCCCCTTCCAACACACTATGGAAAACCACCTCTCCAGTGCACTGCTCAAAGAACTTCCTATAGCGTCAGAAAAGGGTAGGAAGAGAGCAGCTCAAACAAGTCTTGTATTCTCTAGGAAAAGGGGTTTTCCTTGACTTGCTAATGTCATAGAACTTCAGCTTTCTTTGTGAACACTAGGATTTTAACCCCTCAGCCAACACATGCTAAAAATACACACTTTCTAGTGGAGACATTGCCTAACATTCTCCATTAACTCAGAGAGGTGGTTCCAGTTTCGATGTGTCAGCTGGTGCTTACAGCTGAAAAGGAACAGACATCTTCCAAAGGCATAGACATTTTTTTAATTTGGGGGAGGGGACGCTACAATTAGCTGTTGAAAGTAGCTGGCTACAGTAGCTGTTGAATATTGCTTCAGTGTGTAGTTTCGTACTATAACTAAGGCAATGTCTACACTAGCACTTTTGTCAGTAAAACTTATGTCACTCAAGGGTGTGAAAACACACCCCTGAGCGACATAAGTTACACTGACATGGCTACTACTCTGAAAACTGACAGAAGCATCAGTGTGGACAGCGCTACGTCAGAGAGAGATGCTCTCTCGCCAACATAGCTACTGCTGCCCATTGGAGGTGGTATAATTATGTTGATGGGAGAACTCTCTCTCATTGGCATAGAGCGGTTACACGAGAGATTTTACAACTGTGCAGCTGCAGAAGTACAGCTGTGCACATCGCTAAACAAAGCAAAGTCAATTCAAATCAAAAGTAAATTTTAAACAGCCAAGCATCAAAGGAGAAGTCAGCCTAAAAACTGAAACACACATGTAGGCAGTAATTATAGGGTTTTATAACCCTGCCCTCTCCTCCTCCCCCTCTGCCCCACATAGTCCTATTGTGGAACTTCGTAGCTCTGTTCTTTCATCTGCGTCTCAATTTTTGGCTTTGTTTTAATGAGAATCAAAAAATGCATCTTCTCATCATAAACTTATAAATGCTGGAAGACATTTCCTGGATCACAGAATCCAGTCACCTGCTATCACAAGCAACTCCTTTTATATAATCTTGTTCTTAAATTTAGTAAGCTCCATTTTAAGACTGATTAGGTTGTTTGCCTACACTACTCCCATTAGAGAAGGCTGTTCTAGAATTCATCTCTGATGGTTATAAAACTTCTAATTTCCAGCCTAAATTTATTCATGGTCAGTTTATACCAGTTTGTTCTCTTGAGCCAAAATTGTCCTTTAGCTTAAAGAGCTCTTCTCCATTCTTGGTTTGCCCCCCCTACCGCCCTCCGAATTATAGAGATCAATCATATTCCCTCTCTGCCTTCGCTTTACAAGGCTAAACAAGCCAAGCTCCAATTGTCTCATCAGAACATAGGCCCTCCATTCTCTTGGTCATCCTAACACCCCATCCCCCTACCTGTTGCAGTTTGAATTTCTCTTTCTTGAATATGGATAAAGGGGTGGAAATTAACCTTATTTCTTGTAGCATTCAAAAACTTGGTCCCAAAGGCTGACTCTGAACATAGATATCTTTAGTACATGGGAGACTAAATCTAAATGAACAGTTCTTCCCCAAAGAAGTTCTGACACTATCTGGAAAGAGTTGAAATAATTTGGGGTCTCTGCCTCTAGTTGACCATTTCCCTTAGTGAATGTGTGAGACTGTCACCCTGTAATTGTTGGCTGTATCTTCCAAAAAGGACAAAAAGCCCTCATTACTGTTGCCTAATGGCTAGAATACTGGACGGGGGCTCAGGCAACCTGAGTTTTAATCCCAGATCGCCCAATGGCCTGTTGGGTAAGGCACAATACCTCAGTTTTCCTAGCCGTAAAATGGGGGCAATTATGCCTCCTTTGTAGAGCACTTTGAAAACTACTGATGAAGAGTGATACATAGGAGCTAGGTATTAGCATCACTAGCACTGGTACCTCATGGCAATTTTTCTTTAACTTCAGGTAGCAGAGGCTTGTGTTCTCAAAATGTAGGTTCCATGGCTACCTCATACATGAGGGCAGTGTAAGTGGCAATTGTCTTTATTCCCACCTATAACGTAGTTGCAAGACGTCCATTGCGCAGCTTGCACAGCCCACAAAACGTAATTTTGGTTGGCCCAGGACAAAAGGGATATCCAAAAGAGGAGACACACATACACACACATAACCCATAGTAAATTATTTACATAAACCAGAGGTATACAAAAAAAGTGTATTGTATTCCTTTTGCTGCCCAGCAATTAGATGTGTGTGTCAGGGGGTAGGGGGTTGTACTAACTGTTCACTGTAGAAAAATAAACTCTCAAGTCCCATTACCATTCCTGTTGCTGCAAGGATGGCACAGCTAACCCTTAATTTTTTTCAGTCCTTATTTAGAGGCAATTGCTTGCTTTATCTTATTCTGATCTAGTCAGAACTGATAGTAAGGTTGGCAACAAGCAGGAAGCTTCTTATGAGCAATACAATTCCCCAGCGCTTTCTGTAATTCAACAAGATTCAGATCTTAACAGATAGGTATATCCACTGTTCAAGGCTTCTTAAAAATTAATATATGTATCTTCTCTTCACAACTAGTTTTGTACAACATTGATAACTTTTTTAATATAAAATGTTTTTTCTGGTAAAGTTTGTTTGGGTTCTCATTGATGATGGGTTCATTCAAATTATTAAATAGCAGAGAAGTGTAGAGTATGGATAAACGAGGTATCGATGTCAAGAGAAAGTGCTCATGCTGGTTGTAGATATCAAGCAATTTCTCATCTGCACACACACACTATAAGTTCCCTTAAGAGAGTCATTGCCAGGTTGCCTCTTCGACTTAAACATGGATTTTCTATTTTGACCAGCTAATGCATACCAAGTATTTCTTTCCAGCTCATAGCTATTAAATAAATCCATAAAATAACTTTGCCAACTTTGTTTGCATGATTTTAAACAAGTTATCAAAATCTCCATTTTTTCATGTCAAGATTAGTTAGATTACAAGCTATACTATTTCTGAAAATGTCAACATTTAAAATCGGAAATTCTTTGTCTTACTTTGATTAAGCAATAACAAAATATTCAGCACTATATAAGACAGTCAGCCAAGAGCCCTGACCCCAAGGAACTCAATGACTAGAAGTAAGAGATCCAAAGGAAGAGGAGAACTTAGAAATTAAGTTGTTGTTTAAACAAACATGGCAGGGATTTCATTTTAAAAATTAGATCATGCATGGAAAATCTATTCGCTATTACCCCTTATGACAGGACATGGTAGGGGTGATAGTACATCAAAGGAAGTACTTTAAAATAACGAGAGTAAGAGCCTGATACACAGGCAGGGCCGGCTCCAGCGTTTTTGCCGTCCCAAGCGGCAGGGGGGAAAAAAAGCCCCGATTGGCGGCACTTCGGCGGCAGCTCTACCACTGCCACTTCATTCTTCAGCGGCAATTCAGCTGCAGGTCCTTCCCTCCGCGAGGGACCCGCCACCGAATTGCCGCCAAAGACCCAGAGGTGCTGCCCCAAGCACCTGCTTGCTGCGCTGGTGCCTGGAGCTGGCCCTGTACACAGGATTAGGAAGGTTATTCCATGTCTGGGAAGAAAGAACAAAGACTAAACTCAAAGAAGGAATTTACATCTGCCAAATTTAGAATCCCACAATTGTATGCTACACTTTCTGTGCTAGTTAATCAAATCAGGCCAATTTCCTCCATGCAGTAACTCCAAAAATAGATTCACCCACTGCATTTGAATTTGTAAACATTTTAAAAGTAATTGAGAAAAGATTGAGCAGCTCCATAAAAACTACACACACACACACACACACACACACCATTTTACAGTGGTCTTGGTTGTCAGTTGTGATATTACTTTGCTATGATTTATTGGACCCTGTGCAAAAAAAAAAAAAAGATAAAGTCGCAATTGGTGGCAGCTCTACTGTGCTGCTTCATTCTTCGGTGGCAATTCGGCGGCGGGTCCTTCCCTCCCAGAGGGACTGAGGGACCCACCGCTGAATTGCCGCCAAAGACCCGGACGTGCCACCTCTTTCTATTTGCCGCCCCAAGCACCTGCTTCCTTTGCTGGTGCCTGGAGCTGGCCATGACACTGTGGACAAGATAGAGCTAGACCTTGAACCCCAGAAGTTCAGTTTAAAAAGGTTTCTTAACTCTCAGACTGGATGAGGAAATAGAGTAGAGATTTCAAGCTATAAGGTAACATGGCCTGGATGCGTCAAGAAAGATATGGCTGGAGTAGGAGGAGCTAGCTACTTCATGAGCTTTGCCTACCTGCTAGCTAAACAGCAACAACGACAGCTGCTGTTAAAAAGGTTCTGTGACTTGAACAGTATCAGAAGGACAAACTGATTAGTGGCAGCTAGAGTCAAAAGACATGACAAGCAAAAACAAAATTGGAGAGCTGAATAATGCCCATAGTGGAATTTGGAAACAGGAGAGGCTGAGGAAACGGTCTTAAATTTTAGTAAGACACTCAATGGGAATAAAATAAAAAAAAAAAGGCTTCTTTTCTGTAAAAGATAATTAACCAGGAAAATTGAATCCACCCTCAGCTTGTTTGTTTTGTGTGCTTCAAGACACAATATATTAAAAAAAGGGGAAGTTTTTATTGTGGTTTGAGGCATTAGATCTCCATGCTTGATAAATCCAATTGTAACCATCGAGAGTGTGTTTTGATTACATTGCTCTTCTGCCATATTAGAAGCCAGAAATCATTTGCTTAATAGAAAGTGGCCTCCCTTTAGCTCAGCACAGCATTTGAAAAGTTTGTGTGATGAAATGTGCTTCCCTTCATGTCTAAACGATCAGTTTCACCACTTTTAAAACATCAGAGTACATATATGTGAAGCCCCAGCTAATGAAAGCATCTTCACAATGTGACATGCCTCATAGCGAGCATTTTTTTTTTTTTTTTTGGCTGATGGGGAGGGGAGGAGAGTTACTCTGTGCTGCTTCTGAAATTCCTTTCATCCATGCTCATCTCTGTTCATGGGTGATCATTATAGGAAGAGTATGAAGAGAAGCAGTCTCCAATGGCATTAGAAGGTGAGAGTGTGTTTAGTATTCTAGTCTTCACATCACTACATGCAATGTACCTACATGGAAGTCGCAGGTGCTGGTCTATGCCCCAGCTTGTAACCAGTCTCTTGGGAGTGATCCCTTTACTATTCTGCCTGCCCGCCCTCCCAAGAATCACAGGGGCAGGCCTGTGGCCTCCATGACTGGGCCTTCGGCAACAGCAATGCCTCTCCATGCCTGCATGCAGCAAATGCAGCCAAGCCAGACTCCTGTGAGAGGCTTTTCTGTGCCCCTTCAGGGCACAATGCTCTCAGGGAGTATTTACAGTGACACAGACAGCCTTTTCAAAACAAGGTAACGATTTATTAGTCACCTGGCACACAGAATCTTATAGTCCTTAGGTTAGCAGGCTCTGTCTCCCTCAGCCTCACCTCCTTAGTCAGTTCCCAGGGGGAGAGCCTGGCTCTCCCTTCCTCCAGAAGCCAACACTTTATCCCGCACCTTGCTAGTCCTTTGCTCTTAAATTTCTGCTCAGCTTCTGTGCTTAGATTTCCCTGCCTCTATCTCTCTTTGGGTGGTTGGTTGCTAAGTGTCAGTGTCCTGCTGATTGGGTTTTCCATTGTCTCCTCAGATTTTCCATCGATATAAGGTTGACCTTGACCAGTCCTTTTAATGACCCATTTGGGCTCAGCGAGCTAGGTGTCTCTCTCTCTCTCATACATACAATGGCTATGTCTCTTAGCCTGTTCAGAGAGCAAATTTAAGGCTTGTCTGTATTTGAAATGCTAGAGTGGTGCAGCTGTGCACCACTGTAGCACTTCAGCGTCGACACTACCTACACCGACAGGAGGGGTTCTCCCATCGGCATAGATCATCCACCTCCCCAAGAAGTGGTTGCTCTGCCAATGGAAGAATTCTTCCATCAACCTAGTGCTGTCTACACCTGGAATAGATGGTCTTAACTACATCACTCAGGGAGTTAGATTTTTCATACCCCTGAGCGACATAGCTGGGTTGACCTAACTTTTTAGTGTAGACCAGGCCATAGTCCTTTCCCCCTCCCACACTGGCTAGCCAAGAAAAACATAGTGGAAACTGGGGTACACAAATGATTCATAAACATGTTGCAGAAAAATCCCAATTCATCATAATACCCCTCCAGGTTGTATTTGTTTTAGTAATCTTTAATATTGGGGATAGTGTAGGAGACAAATCACTAAGGCTAAAGAGAGAATAGGGAGAAAGGTAATGTATGCATCTGGAGAGCTGGTGGGAATTCCCCCCTCCCTCAATGCACCTCAAAAAATGCCAATACATCAACACAGTCTTTTTGCACGAAAGGATCCATTTCAACAAGACTTTCTTCTGGAAGGGTTCTCAGGTGCAGGATGGAATTTCTGTTCAAAACTAGAGACACTGACCCCAGAATAGCCAATAGCCCAGCTGTGGGATGCTTACCCAGGCTGTGGGAGACCAGTGTTTGAGTCTCTGCTATGCCTGATCTGGTCAGGGACTCTAACCCAGGTCTCCCACATTCCTGGTGAATGCCCTAACCACTGGGATATTGGTTAATCAGAGGGAGGGAAGCAGGGAGTCTCTTGATTTTAGGAGGTAATGGGGGAGACAAGGGAGATTTCAGAAGTGTCACATTATAGAATAGGAACATTTTTAAAAAGTTTTCACAGGAGTGGAAAACCATTTCCCACTTAGCTCTACCCAGGACTTTATAATGAGTGAGGCTAACCATTCAGACAGTGGTCCTCCCTTTGTTGTTTAAAGTTTGATGATGACTGAGCAAACATCATCATAGAGATAACAGATCCATTTAAATAGAGAATAAATGCAGCTGAGAAACATAGGAAACTATCACCACATTGTCCCCTAGGGAAAACTACTCTCTACAGAGAACTTTGTACCTGTTGGTTTTAAATAGAAATACATATTTTAGGTTCATAGGCCATGTGATAAACAGCATATATCATAAAACACATCATGAGTAAAAGAGTACACAAAGGGGTTGAACACTCATTGGTATCACCCTTTTTATTCTCCACCGTAGGATTCTAAGGTGTCCCCAATTCCAAATCCATTCCATACTTGCTATGATGACAGAGATAAAAGCCTTTCAGCATTGTCTAACATTACATCACAGCAGCACAAGTTCCCTGGCTTGTCAGCAACTTAAAAAGAAGTCGAATCCCTTAGGTACCACAGCTACCATTTAAACATCCTGCTGGTTTGTTCCAGCTAACGAGAAGCAAACAGATCCACTATGAAGAGAAGGTGTAGGCCAAGTATGTCAAGAGGAGTCCCAAATAATCTTCTTTATGCACTACACTCAGAGAGGATTTACTTATTCTGTGTGTGAGGTCATGCAAAATGAAGTAAGTTAGCAAAAGATATTTTCTTAAAGTCTAGCTAAAAGGGTTGGATAATACACCAGAAATCTTAGTTATTGTTTTTGCTCAGAACTTAAAAACAAAAAATGTTACCTAAAACTAGAAATCAAGCAAACATGAAAAATTTCCGGCTAGAAAGTTTGAGGTACATAAACAAGTGAAAACAAAGGATAAAATGGAAACCTTACCTATGGAGATTGCTACAAGCAGCATTATCACCAGAGCTTCTTATCGCGACTTCTATCAGAAAAACAATTCATATTCAGAGGTTACCTAGATAGCACCCAGTTTATTTGCTAAGGCTTTCATCTTACTTAGGCTCAGCTGCATTCAATTATTCCAGGGGCAAGTACAGTGCATAATTTCCACCTCATTACTCACAGCTACAAGAGACACTCCCATATGGAACTCTAAAATCGTCGTTCAGACCACAGCTGGGGTTTAATTCCAAATCCCAATGGCATTGTCTCATTGTCTGGTTTGACAGGGCTTTGGTCAGGGGCTGCACTGGGGCAAGGTTTTATAAATTACTGCACAGTATTCTAAAGTACTAGCACACCCCAGTACCTGATGCTTATGTTAGGCAAGGGCTTGCATCCTTCCAAAGAACCAGAAGATTATGCTTCATTTCCAACATCTGTGGACAGACCTGCAGGTTCTAAATTTTCAAAACACATTCATGCTGAGTCCTGCTGTATTTGCAAAGCTTCTCTCTCTAATGATGGGTTTTGCTGGTTTAATGAGTCATTTAAAGCTTCACCATTATATTGTTCATTTTTTTAAATAAATAAATCTCATTCATTTAAGTATTGAAATGCCCAAAGCCTGACACCACTCAGATTCTCTTCTCTTGGGCTTTGATTTTTAAGGTAAGGCAGAGCAACTTAATTTTTTCCCCTGACACAGCAACATGTACTAAAGGTATATGAGGTACATAAAGTGTCCTCCTTAGACGTGATGGGAATGTGGTATTGAAACCATAACAAGCACATGGGGAGTCCTGCACCAAGCAATTGTCCCAAAATGATTCAACAGGCATCAGAGACAAACAGTATTAAGCAACTGGTGAACATTTCAGGAGCTACATCAGTCACCCCATGCTTCTAAACTTGCCCCACATCCTAAAATACCTCATAAGGTTGTCCCACCTCTTCCCGGACCTCCATCATCTAGGGAAGCCATGATTTTGCACAGCATTTTTTGGAACAAAAAACAGAGCTCTAGTTATAGTTATTATTATCCTATGTCAACTTGCCAGACTCTAAACTACAATAATCATGCTTATATCTGCCAAGATACAAATGTCTTGGATACTAGCATTTGGCATGGATCTCAGCTGTGTAGTGAATTATGTAACTGCATTTCTAAATTTTAAAAGCCTTCCAATTTATTTCAGGCCTTCCATATTCACTTTTTCACAGTCGCATAACCTCTGGTATTGGTGCCACTCATTATCATTTAAATCTTCATGATGATTTTGGTCACCACTGCCTGTCACAACTCCCAAGAGGTCACTCACTGACCCGAAGAAACGGCATTCTTGAATTATGCAACAATGCACAAAAGTGCAATTCTAACATTCTGGCTGGTAGGGAACCAAGGTCTTACACTTTAAACCACATAAATCAATGGAGCATTTTGAAATGCAATGCAAGAGATTTATTATCCAATTTGCAGGACTCACATATCTTGCTTCCAAACAGTAGTTTAACAGTGGCAGATAAAATCCACTTTTTGAAAATAATTAATCATGTTCTGAAAAGGCACTGGTTTGCGTTCCAGTATGAATGAAGTCTCAGGTTCTACAAAAACACAACCAAGTATAAACGCCATCCTTATCCTCTTCAATCCATTTAATATATTTTATTTTGTAGGGCTTCTTGAAAAAATATCTTCATACAACAACTGCTCTCAGCTCAACAAGTACCCTCTGCAAGCTGTCAACAGAAAGCTGTCAGCAATAGCCTGGCTGACAAACCACTAGGACTAACAGCATCCACAATACCCTAAAAGTGACATGCAAGATCCCACTTGTTTTAATAATTGTTGACATCTCTCAACAAGGGTTTTTTAGTGACCAATATTGTTTCCTTCCATCCAGACATGCTGTACATCCAAATAAGCTGCTCCTTGTGATCTTTTGCATCAAAAGGGCAATAGCTATTATTTTTCGATGTATAGTTGAATTGAAAGCATCAAAACAGTCTAACGGGAATCTCTAGCAATCATCAAATATATAACCCTGCAGCACTCAAATGATCTATCAATCATTCAAAATCAATTCAAAAGATGCACCAGCTTTTTAAATGTGGTTCAAAAAGCCTCACAGAGGAGTTGCATTAAAGCTTCAGGTAAATATGTGAAATATATTGGATTTTCTACAACAAAGCCCTTGGCCTATCATTTTTTCCTGACTTCCTCTCTATCAATAGATCAGTTTACCTGTGCATACAAAAAAAATAATAATTGTCTCTCACTGTTATAACTCTGTTTGGTGGACTTGATCTTAATTGCCTTTATTTGGAATAATAATGTTGTACTTTGCACTTCTATAGCCCTTCTCATCAGAGACTCTCAATGCACTTTCCAGGCATTAATGAACTAAGCCTCACTAACTCACTGAGAGGGACCTCCTGGATATTATTCCTCTTTTACAGAGAGACATGAAAGACTTGGTTATGCCACATCCCACTGTAGAGAGGGAATTGTCAGTATGGGGCTATTGTCTGCCTGAGGCACAATACCACTATGAATTTTGATGAGCCATACCCTAGAATGCAGGTCCAGCCCTACATGCTCTGAGGAGCCTACCACCAGAAAGGGCATTACGTTGGAGTAGACCCTGATTGCAAAGACTGCCTTGGTGTCTAACTTCTGTGTGGACATAGAAGGGGAAGAAGGCTCTTTATAGAACACTTACCCGCACCTTGGGCACCAGCACAGAGCTCCTCAGGCCACATGAGACATCTGTGGCAGACCCAGGAGCAGAACCTAGATGTCTTCTGACTCCCAGTTCTGTGCTTTGACTAGAAGAGCATTCTTCTTTCCTATACATGGTATTTCAATATAAATATCATGCTATGCACTTACATATATTTTTGACTCAATTAAAAAAAATGAAGAAATAACTAAGAGGTAGACTTACTTGCTTTGTACTGTTTAAGAACAGCAAAACCCATCAGCATCCTAAAATGTTTTTATATATCTAGATAAAGTACTTCCACAGCCTTTGCAATCATAGTCTCTGAGCACCTCACCATCCTTAATGTATTTATCCTCACAACACCCCATTTTCCATACAGGGAACTGGAGCACAGATAGACTAGGGGATCTGCCCAAGATCACACATAAAGTCTGTTTTAGAGTGGGCAATTGAATGTGGGTCTCCTAAAGTCCAGCTAGCACCCTAACCATGGGACCATCTTTCTATACTTCCCTAAATGACTTCTTTCTATTTTCCCCAATAACTCTCTCCTTCTTCTGACAGATGAGTTAAATAAATATACTATATGATATATTTAAGTAAAAGTCTAACTACTTTGTATACTTTTTAAACATAAGCCATCAGATCCTACTAGTATCTTACCACATGAGTATAGCAATAATCAGGTACATTATTCTATTTATTTTTCTTTCTTTCTTTCTTTTCTGTTTGTATGTGTGTTGCCTTATATAATTTTATTAAAATACATCTAAAAACAATAAGAGAATTTCCCATTTATTTGATATATAAAATCATTTTCTTTAAATCAAAAAAGGCCAAATTCTTCCCTCAGATTTGCATGAAGGCCTTCCATTAAGATAAACAGGAAATCTGCAAGTAGATTTTTAGTTCAGAATTTGTCCTAAAGAAAATGTGTTATGATAAAAAGCTTCAAGTAGGGGGCACTACATCATGATTATATCTAGGAATTCTATTTTCAGGAAGTGCTTAAGGAGAGAGAGAACAGTATATGTAAAAGGTATAAAGCCTGGATGTTGCATTTTTATGCTTGAACATTGAACATGGCATCAGTGGTGGGATTTGAACCCATGTCTCTACTTGGATGGATATGGAGACAAATACTTCTAAGAAAATGGAAAACACATGTCTTGATCATTATAAAAATATTTACAATTGTTGAAATAATGCATATTACTAAAAAAAAGTACAGTAAATCTGTTATAAAGCTCACTGGTATCCTTAGAACACAGCAAGGGCCCAATTCTCCAATCATCAAGGCCCCAATTCAGCAAGGTATTAAAGCACATGCCAACCTTTAACCATGAGTGTAGTCCCATTGTTTTTGAGATATTACACTTGCTTAGAGTTAGCTATGTTCTTAAGTACTTTCCTAAATTTGGCTTCACTATTGAGTGTGATATTGCTTACTGCCATTATTTTAATCCCATTTTCTTCTACTTGCAGTAATAAGAACAATATATAGTATAGTACTTTGCTGAAGGATTGGGGCATAGCTTAGGCCTTGACTACATTAGGAGGGTTTGTCAATATAACTATGTTGGCAAACCTTCTGAGGACACATACAGCTTATACTGGCAAATGAGTTATTTGGGCAAAATAAGTTGCTTTTATACCTTCAGCACTTTTGCCCAAAAAAACCCTTTCCTATAACTCTGTGTTCCACTGCCTGACTTTTGAAAAGATTGTATTACCATATTTCATAATATCAGTATTTTTACAGCAACACATTCTAATGTCACAAATAACAAAGATGTGAGCCCTCAACTCATCAATATAGAGTCTTTGGCTGGAAAACTAATTTAGTTCAGGCATCAGCCAAATACTAATGGAAGAAAATAGTTCACATGTGTAAATGGGCCTTTTATTTTCTTGTACATAAGAAATTAGAGTAATATTTCTAATTCTAACTGACTATTATGGTGCATTCCTCTGCTTCGGTTCTGAATAAATATCTTGTCAGTGCATTTCCTCCATTTTTCTTCCCTTTCCCAGTGACACTATCTGATCAAAATATATTGTAACTATCATAGCTAATCTAGTTAATCCACCAGATACACTCATTGTTTTTTAAGATCTGTTCCATGTACTTCCACAAATCTTATTTAAGCCAATGACAATTGTTTTCCTTTCAACAGATAGGATCGAAGGGGACCAGAATTCTGCATTATGGAAAATAATAGCCATTCCATAGCATCTGGCCCAATGACCCTCATGTCACAGTGAGGCAACAGAGATGTTTGAATTATTTAGTTTGTGTGGGTCCCTTTCTGCCCCCATGTGCCTTAGTGGATACTTCATTGACCAATAAGTTTGTGAAAAGCTTCCTGGAGACTGACACCTTCCACCCATTGCTTCTGTCCTCCTGCTAGGAGAATTTGGGCAACTTAACTGCTCGTTTCCATACTTTCAAATGTTTAGATTTCCTGTAAATTGAACCTGAAGTCTGAATTTCTGAGTTTCTATTTTATTTTCCTTTTAACTTTTGCAGTGTTCTTGAAAGGAAATAAACGCTCAAATCATTGATGTATACTAGCAACCTTAACTTCACCCCAGCAAAGCTTTTTATGTGAGGGTATTTTATATAGATCCCACCCCCCAACTCCATTTGCTAATTTCAAGCATAAAAACTAGAGCCTATGGGACAGATCCTCAGTTAGTGACAACAACAGAGCTGCACTCGTATATTAAGCTCCATATTTGATTACTTTGTTCTGTGGTTCAGAAGCCTATAATTATGTTACAAGCAGGTGTTACACAAAGAAGGAAAAGAATATAGTGTTAGAGGGAGAGAAACAAAGGCCATTATAATGTGGTATAAAGAGGCCCACAATCACATTAGGTAAATTATTTTAAAAACTAAAGTCACAGGGTATACATGGAGAGACACAGCATGAGATAAACAATACTTTAGACCGTATCTCTTGGGAAACAATAGGGCAGCTCTTTCATTTGAGGCAGTCTTTCCACCTAAGTAAATGTGACTGAGTCTACAAAAACAACAAGGAGTCTGGTGGCACCTTAAAGACTAACAGATCTATTTGGGCATAAGCTATCTGAAGAAGTGAGGTTTTTACCCACGAAAGCTTATGCACAAATAGATCTGTTCGTCTTTAAGGTGCCACCAGACTCCTTGTTGTTTTTGTAGACACAGACGAACACGGCTACCCCCGGATACGTGACTGAGTCTGTTAATCAGGCTCAGCTGGGGCCAGGCTTTGGCAGGTAGAGCAGTGCTCTTCTGTTTCTATTTGATCTTGTTAAGTGGCACTTTAACATAGACAGAACAATAGGATTAATGGTTATTTTTCTCTTGTATGTCCCAGGGCAATACACGCAAAATACACACAACAGAATTGTTTTCCAATAACAGCAAAAGCTGCATCATATGTTGGAGCAAGACTAGGGTTTGAGACACAGAGCGATAAAGGTGATCATAACATTTACATCGAACTAAGGTGTAAATAATTCCCATAGATTTTATTCCCCAGTAGTTATTTTGAGTAAATCAGCCTCAGTAAGCAGATGTTGGTTCACAGCATTATGAAGCCCTAAAGAATTTACACTTAAAACTCTGAATGAACATTCTGGCACTCATGATTTTCCCCATTTGTCAATTTTATATTCCCATCAGTAACATCTTATATTAAATAAATCTTAAAATGCAATGTGAAGACCAAAGATTCAGAAAGAAAGTTTTCATTTGGGAAGCATGTTTCATATCATATATCTTAAACTTGTCTTGGAATCTTGTGCTTGCTCTGTATCCAGGTCGCACAGGAAATTACAGTAATCTGTCTTCCTTTCTAAATGGCAAATCACTGTAAGAACCAATTTTATAGTTTTAATTGTCTGTAGTGACTAATTTACCATAGCTTTATATTGCAGTAATGTATAAACGTACCTATCAAGCAAGACTATAACTGCTGGTAGAAATTTTTCATAGCTAAAATACAGTCTCCCAGGGATAACAAAATAAAATCAAAGCTTAATATTGGGCCAAAGGGAAAACTTATCATGGTTACTTTATCAGTCACTCTTTGCAGAAATGTTACACAAGTCAAATGTAATATATTGCCGAAGCAAGATTTATTCACAAAAGCAATTCAGAAATGTATTACCCATTAAAGATGAAATGTGATTTTGCATTTTGTTGCTTAAAATCCATTCCCTTTCCTTCATCATGTAATTTCCTCAAGCTTCCTTTCCTTTGTCAGCTAGTCAGTATCTGTGTCTGGTGGTACCTAATAGTATTCGTGATCTCTAATACCCACAGAGGGTTGTTTTTTGTTTTATTTTCTCTCCCCAGCAAGCATCCTGAAATGCATATGATTCAGCTTGCTGGCTCAGTAAAACAGGGGAGTTTAAATACTGTGATTTCTGATTTTTCCATTTTCCCCAAAATACCTCCCCAAACCCACTTGCTGCTGCTTTTACTGGAGTTCAGAAAATTTCCTGCTCATTACCACAGCTGCTAGCCCTAATTTGTGTGGTAGCCACAGCCTTCGTAGCATTTGTATTAATTCTACACCTTGATCCCTTGGTATTTTGATCAGATAAGCACTAAAAATCACTGCTGTCTTGCCCGACATTAAAAAGAGCAGAATTAACATTGTGATAAATAATTGGCATTTTCTAATGAAGCTATGCACTTGTTAATATGCCATCATCAAACATTGCCAACCGCATTTTGTCAATTATTCTTCTCTGTTTAAAACTATATTTTTCTTGTCTCATGTGGCCCAAATAATTTTTTAATCAGCTACAGCGGAAAACTTTTTCCAGTTACATTTTTCAGCAATTCCATTAGGGTGAAAAATCACATCTCTTGTCCATAGCCTGAGTAATGAGCTTTGTGCAAGAGACCTCTAGAATTCTCTCCCATCCCCCATCTCAGCGGAGCACTGGCAATACCGGGCATGAGCACAATTACTTCAGTGGCAGTTGATGGCACTCAGAATTTTTTGGGCAATTTCTCCTTTAATAGGTCATTTGCTAGAAGCTGTAACAAATGCCATGAATTCAGAATATTTTGCCTTTTGAGAGCCTGTTCAGGGGAACTACCAACCCTACACACACAAAGCAGTACCAATAATGATTTCATTTGTGTTTTCTCCACAGTCAGCCTGACTGAGATAACTTAACAATAGCCATTCATATCAGAGTACAAGGAAGTCACCTTCTTGTTTCAGGTTATTTCTGTACATAGTTTAGAAATAGCTAATCTAGTCATGTCACCTTGAAGCAGCACTTTGAGACCTAATTTTATGCACTTAGGGTTGATAACTTCATAATATTTAAAAACCGGACACTCCTGCAGAAGTGTCAGAACCTTCCCTTCCCTGCCCCTTCCCCCCAGGCCTCACCCCTTCCCCGCCTCTTCCCCTGAGGCGCCGCTCCTGCCCTCCCTCTTCCCCTACCCCATTCGCTTCTCTTTCCCCCTCCATCCATCGCTAACTGCTTTTCCCCTCTCCCACCATCCCTGAATTGGTCAGGAGGGACTGCGGAGCCAGAGCTGGGAGCTGCAGCCTCCTAATGCAGGTAAGAAGTGGCCCTGGCTGAGTAGGGGCTTGCACGGGTGATGACTCACCACATCTCCCACCTTCAGTAACCAGACTTTGGGTGTTCAGTCAGTAGATCTCACGTCCCATTTTCAACCAGACTTTCCAGTCGAAAACTGGACACCTGGCAACCCTATAATGCTCTCCCTCTCAATATATGGCTATACTCCTAACATTGCTACTAAGCCATTAAAAAAAAAAGATGAAATAGATATATTTTTAAAAGCCCAATTTTCTTTGGAACGTACTTTTAAAGAAGTTATAGGATTTCCCGATGAAATACACTAGACAGCAATGGCATGCAAAGATATCCTTTACCTTGCTCTTCTAAATTTACAGCTTTGTCTCCAGGAAATTTTGAAATGTTGTATGACGAATGGTCCCTGCCTAAATGATATTTTAGCATACCACAGGGGTTGAAGCTGAAAAGTCTTAAGTTTTGCTAAGCCAGCCCATGGCTTCATTAAACATTTAGTAATTCGGAGGTGTAAACCAAAGTTTAGAGTCATCTTTTACTTTTAATTTGACTACAGCTGCTTGAGCTCTGGAGTGAAATACCAAAGCTAAGGAATTTTATTTTAAAATTTGATTTGTGTATCTGTTGTTTACATTTAAAAATGCTAGAGAAGATTGCTTCAGAATGTTAAAGGAAGAGCACTGAGACAGTGCTGAATGGTCGCATTTTAGGAGAGTTTGAAAATCAGCATGTTTTCCATGGGAGCTACAATCCCTTAATCTTTCTAAGGAAGTGTATTTTGCATTGTTTCAAGACCGTTCATTTATTTTCTGTTTGAGCAAACTACAAAATACGGAGACTGCTAACAAGGACGAGCACTCACTGCACTGTAATGATACTGTGATCAGAACGCCAGACACTATTATCCTGGTGCAGCAAGAGGTTGTTTTTTTCTTGCTATCTACACATTATGCAGTTTGTTGAAACAGAAAATAAATGAATGGTGTGGGAGCAATGCACACTATACTTATTGCAAGTGGTTAAAGAACTAAAACTCCATGCAGAGCTGGCAATATCCCATTTTGTCTGGGTTTTAGATACTCAAGGTGAGTGTATAGACTCAGCCAGTATCCCAAGGTCTATGACAGGCATTCCATCACTGGGGTCTAAAAGCAAGAGCCTGGCTGGTGAGGGCTTCCTACTTTCCTCTGTGCTCTCAATGGATCACCACCACCAGCAGCAGCAGCAGCCTTTGCCTAGTTCTGCAGTGTGAGGGATGAGATACAGAGAAGGCTGTGTGGTGATCCCCTGGAAAGGAAAGCTGGTTCTATGGTGAGGGCACTAGTCTAGGACTTTGGAGACAGGCTATAAGTTACCATGCATCTGATGAAGTGGGTATTCACCCATGAAAGCTTATGCTCCAATACACCTGTTAGTCTTAAAGGTGCCACAGGACTCTCTGTTGCTATAAGTTATGTCACTTAGGGGTGTGAATTAGCCACCCCCTGAGCCACATAACTTACGCTGACTTAAACGCCGGTATGGACAGCGCAATGTCGGTGGGAGAGCTTCTCCTGCCAACATAGCTACCACCACTTGCCAGGGCTGGAGTAATTAAGCCAATGAAAGAGCTCTCTCCCATCAGCTTAGACCGGGACACAGAGAGCTTACAGCAGTGCAGCCGCACCAATGCAGCTGTGCCTCTGCAAGCTCTCTAGTGTAGCCATAGCCCCAGGTGTAATTCCCTGCTCCACTACAGACTTGCCGGGTGATCTTGGGCAAGTCATTTAGCTTCTCTATGCCTCAGTTCCCCATCTGTAAAACAGGAATAATAGCACTTCTTTATCTCCCAGGGTGTTGTGAGCATAAATACATTAAAGATTGTGAGGTTCTCAGATACTATGGCAATAGGGCCATAAAAGTACCGTAGATAGACATATACCACCTTTCCCATCTCCTTAATGACCTGGTGAGATGTGCCATCAGGAATTTTATTAAATACAGTTTGAGAAAATGGGTGTATGCAAGAGTTGCCCATGTAAATTTGGTAGGTTCCATTAATTAACCAGTTTTCAAAATCTGGCCTTATGTATAGAAAAAAAATCAAATGTGAGAGAGAAATTGATATAGAAAAAAATAAAAGGCAGAGTTTGTATAGCTACAAATGTGAATTGATAGGAAGAGGTGTTTGGAGAACATGTAAATATGGTCTCTCTTTAAAGATATATAAATACACAAGATTTAACTAGCACCAACCAGTGCTCGCAACAGATGAAGGAGGTTTTTTAAAAGGTACTTTAATTCTGGGCCCAACCTTGTAATCTAAAATAAACCCTAGTGAAAACAACGTATTGTAGCCAGCTAAAAAGAATGAGCACTTTACATACTGCAATAATACTACAATAATAGCACCAAGCTCTATTATCACTGTGCAGTGAATGTTCAGTCTTGCTACACCTGGCTACCTATTTTGTGCCTTGTTCAAGCAGAAAATAAACGATTGGTGTGGAAGCAATGGTATTTTATGTAAGAAAAGTTAGCTTGGATTTGGTGCACTGCTTATATTGAAGATAAGCCTATTATATTGGGTTATATTTTTTTAACTTTTTCACTGAAAATAAAGTTCCTCTTTCCCTACCCTTAAACCAACTCATCCTTCAAAATTATCTATTCATAACTCAATGGTAACTGTTTGTAGGTTCCCAGGAATTGAATGCACAGTACAGCTATCATGGAGTCAATGGGACTATTCATATAAAACAAACCAGATTTGACACCATGACATCTTATAAAAACATTATATTCTCATGCTAGTGAGACCATAGTTCTGTCAGAATTTTCTGTTTAACAGAGTCTGTACCTCAGTGTCTCGTTGTTTTTCAGAATCCTTTTTTTGTAAACATGCCATGAGGAATTTAACTTGCCCCTAATTAATCTGTGCAGAAGTACTTTCTCCATGACAAGATACAGAAATGTTTTTTTAAATATATCTCTGTTTAACATATGGCCAACATTCCATACATATTAACTTTCAGAAAAGGACTATATCATGAAAGTTATGCCTTTACTGTCAAAAGGTCTGGATAAATGAGATTTATTTAAAAAAATATATGCATCCATTTTTGATTAAAGAATGGTACTAACAAATATATCAAAACAGAAAGCAAAATAAAGAATACATTACTTCAAATATTTACCTATAAACCTAAATGTACTTATCCAATAAAAACAAATGGGAACAGGATCTACATATCGAAACTGACAATGAACATCACAGACAATATGCTCTGAGTTTAAAAACAGCTTAGTAATATTAAACATAATATAATAATCTAAGCTATTTCAGCATGAAACTCTTTAAGTTGAAGTCAGTTACATAAAAAATGTACTGTAAGTGCAACAGTTAAGTAGGATCACTTACGCATTTAGGAACTGGTTCAAACCCCATTGAAGTCCCACTTAGGGATCTGGGGCAAAAATCAGTACTTAGTCCTGCTAGTGAAGGCAGTGGGCTGGACTCGATGACCTTTTGGGGTCCCTTCCAGTTCTATAAGATAGGTATATCTCCATATAAGATGAAGAATCACAATGAAACATAAGAGAAAATCTGCTTTGAAATTCAAGCTACAGATAAATGACTTAATACAGGCAACAACGATGGAATAAGCAATACATCAAAAATAGACTTAGATGCATAAATGTTACATACCTGGTCACATTGGACTATCTGGAAAGCGAAGCTCAAGCAGGAATTTTGTAGATTTATTCAAATTAAACCATGACAGATATTAGAAAAAACAGTATAACTTGGAAACCAAATCTGCCCCATTCAGTAACATACTTAAGCACTTAAATAGCTGCATTGCCTTCAATTGGAGTATTTATGTGCTTCAAGTTAGGTGTGTGCTTAAGTGGCACATGGTTGCTGAATTGGGGCATTATATGTTGTAGTTTATCACATTTTGTGTTTTTACTTTCATTTGTAATGAAGACTATGTAGTGGTATAAGCTGAACATATTGCTTTCATACCTATGTTAAACCAGAGTTTTTTGCTATTAAAGAGACTTGAGCATTTAGTAAATGCAGATTATTTTAATAAATGCAAAGCCTGGGCACATTCTGCTAAGCAGTGGTCCACCTCCACCACCAATAAGACATATATACCCAGCCCTACCAAACTAGAATTCTCCTACCACCCACTATAAATCGCTCAGCCTACTTTCCCAGCAAAAGCCACAGAAAAGGTGAGCTCGGTAGCATGATCTAAAATTCAACGAAGTTGGGTTCCAGTAGACCAAGTGAGTTGCAGAGTCGCAAACCATTTCTGAAAACATCCAGCCTCCTTACAGTTTAAGTAGGGGGCTGCTCTTGTGAGCACCTCTGCTGATCTCAAGTATTGCAGTATTATATGAAGGAGAGAAAAAGCTGTCTCTGAAGC
Source organism: Trachemys scripta elegans (assembly GCF_013100865.1). Classification (NCBI taxonomy): domain Eukaryota; kingdom Metazoa; phylum Chordata; order Testudines; family Emydidae; genus Trachemys; species Trachemys scripta. Next base: position 63,209,077 of record NC_048306.1, on the reverse strand, counting down.
ACCTAGGAACTAAACCATTCAAGCTTAAGGTCACTGGTTCAAATTCAAAACCAGTTAGCACTAATTACACTTTGCTTCTTGTCAATTGTTTGATGACTCAGGTGAAGCCACTTAGTGATTTCATTCCAGTTCACTTCACAAAAAAGACCTTCACAACTGCACCAATTGCCAACATGTTGGCAGTCTTAGAAGAGAGGCCCAGGACTGAATGGGCCTTGAGACTGAATGAGCCTACAGAACTAACCAACCTCACATCCTTATTAATTATTATTATTATTTGTATTGCATAGCACCTAGAAGCCCAGTTATGGACCAAGACCCCACCGTTCTAGGACCTGTGTAAAAACAAAACAAAAAGATAGTCCCTAGATGTGGTCCCTATAAAACAAGTCAGATTTGTGGAGTAGTCTCTGGAAACCTGCAGTGATGCTGTACCTGCTCTGTGGGTAAATAAAGGGCTTCGTTTTGCAATACTGTCAATGTGGGGCCTTTCCTTTACCACTAAGTTCATTTCATTTAAGAAACATGCCCATTCCGAGGCAGATGAGAGATAAATGAGTCAAGATATTAATTTTTTTTTGGTACCCCCACTATAGTTTTGGTCCCCCCACTACAGAAGGGCTGTGGACAAATTGGAGAGAGTCCAGCGGAGGGCAATGAAAATGATTAGGGGGCTGGGGCACATGACTTACAAGGAGAGGCTGAGGGAACTTGGGTTATTTAGTCTGCAGAAGAGAAGAGTGAAGGGGGATTTGATAGCAGCCTTCAACTACCTGAAGGGGGGTTCCAAAGAGAATGGAGCTAGGCTGTTCTCAGTGGTTGTAGAGGACAGAACAAGAAGCATTTGTCTCAAGTTGCAGTGGGGGAGGTCTAGGTTGGACATTAGGAAACACTATTTCACTAGGAGGGTGGTGAAGCAGTGGAATGGGTTACCTAGGGAGGTGGTGGAATCTCCATCCTTAAAAACCTCTAAGACCCAGTTTGACAAAGTCTTGGCTGGGATGATGTAGTTGGTGTTGGTCCTGCTTTGAGCAGGGGATTGGAATAGATGACTTCCTGAGGTCTCTTCCAACCCTAATATTCTATGATTCTATAATTAAAATACAAAGGCTCAAAGGATGGCACCAAAGTTTCAGTCGCTTTTACATAATTCTAATGTTGCTTTCAAGTTCCTTCCATATAATATATGACAGGCCAATAAAAGACCATTCCCTGTGCGAACTTATCTGGCAAAATAAATACAAGTTAGGATGTCCTAACTTACTGAGATTGTTTAACACTACTACATCAGATGGAGCAGACTCATCATCTGCTCATGTCCTCCTTCACTTATTATTTAGCATCATATTTGAAAAGACAGACTTGCTTTTTAAAAAAATCATTAGTTTCAAATGATAAAATTATTCCTAGTTAATAGTCATCACTGTTAAATACAAAAAGCACAACACTTGGTTCATTTACAATTTCTTTTTCGCTCAGAAAGACTTTTACAAAGTAGAGCAATAAGCCTACCTTCAAATCTGATCATTTTTGTTATTGCTTAACAACACAATCTTCTTCTTAGCACACACACAACATGCCTCAGGTGGCATGAGACCATGATTCATCATGGAATTTGGTCCGCTGGTTGGATCATTAGCTTCCCTGGGCCAGGTACGGATAGCGACATGAATGCTCATCAACACAATGAACATACTAAAGCGTGGTTTGGAATGTGCTTAAAGTAAACTCATTTCATTCACACTGCCTTTTACAATACAGATTTAGTGCCTCAAGTAAATGTAGCACTGCTAAAGTATGTCTGCATGTATATGTCTGCAATGTTAAAAAACAAAATAATGGCTATAAATCTGGCGTTGGAGCATTTGATGCAATTTCTATATGAATGTGGTAATTTAAAATGGCATATCCATTTTCTTTCAAATCTTGTTTGCATGTTGAAATGCCTTCAAAATGACATTACCAGCTGGCATGTTGCCAATTAAGTTTTGTACACATGTTGCCTTTGGAAAATTGAAATGCAAGTGTTGAACTCTATCTTAGGATAAAGTTTGATTATAATATTAAACTTGGCCTAAATTTCCAGAGGATTAGTGATTTTGGGAGCCCAACTTGAGAACCCTTATAGAGGTGTGATTTTCAGAACGGGCTTACCACCTGCTCTCTGGAAAGCAATCCCCTTTTAGTTGTCTCAAGCTAGGCACCCAAAATCCATAGTCAATTTTTCAAAAGGTGCACCTTCATCTTCTAGGCTAATAATGTTCAGAGAGTCAAAAATAATGGTCATAAAACACAATAACTTTAGTGGCCAAATCCTGCCGCTTCAGGCTTTGTAGTCATGGAACTCTCAGAATATCTTGAGGGGGGAAACCCCCATTCATTCATGTCTGACATGTCTGACTGAATGTACCCCTACATTCACTCTCTACAAACTACCGTTGTAAGCTTTGTACAAAGTATGACTTGTGAGGTATCATCTGAAAAATAACAACTCACTGGCCAATAATGAAATGATGAAATGTCTGTAGCAACATTATATGTAAAGTTATGAACATAGGCTGAAATTATGACTGAAATGGGGCTGCCAAATAGGGTTGCCAAGCCTCCAGGATTGTCCTGGAGTCTCCAGGAATTTAAGATTAATCTTTAATAAAATATTGTCATATGATGAAGCCTCCAGGAATACATCCAACCAAAATTGGCAACTCTACCATCAGATGAGTCTAGGGAGTGGGATAAACCTGTTCCTCCAAGACAAAAGACAAGCTGACGGCTCTAGCCAGGTGTTATCAAAGCTAACGGGCAATCACCTGTCAAGTGGCCATTCTCTGGCAAAGATTGGGTAGGGGCAGAAACAGATCGATCTACATTTTAGGAAACATCAGCATGAATCCTCTTTCACTGCAAGACTCCATGACTCCAACCTCACAGCAGGAATGCTCTTTATTTAGGAGTAACCCTCAAGAAAATGCATTTCAATGAGTGACGACTAAGTGAGGGGCAAAACCACTCCAAGGTATCTCTCCCTGTTTATCTCTCTTTCGCCTAAGGCGACAAAAGAAGCAGCCATCTGAATTTGGAAGAGATCCTAACCTTAAATTTGGTCTGCCCTGTTGCTGGGAGTATGTGCTAAGAATTTCACCTTGAGCCAAGTCTAGTTTCTTAAGTTTTAGTTACTAGAAAGCATTTTATCATTATTTCCCTTGTAACCACTTCTGACTTTAACACCTTGAATTTGTACTCTTAAAATCTATTTCTTTGCAGTTAAATTAACTTGGTTTATTCTTCAATCACAACTAATCCAATATTGCATTCAAACTGAATTGTTTGGGTAACTCCATTTAAAATAGCAAAAACTGTTAAATATTGTGCTCCTATAGGGCAACAGATCTAATATAGCTGAACTCTCCTGGAAAGGACAGTGCAGAACACACATTTGGGGGAAAAATTCGGGACTGGGAGTGTGTTGGGAATCACCCTGCAAGTGGCAACCATGGCTAGTGGAAGCCAGTGTGTTGACTGCAATGTTGCTGGCAGCAGGCTGCAGCTATACTCAGACACTCAGGGTGTGACTGCATGCTGTTTGGTTGTTTGTGAGGGACTCAGGTAGGAGCTAAGGCAGCAAAGCATTGTGAGTCAGGTTGCAGGGCAGATGGTGACAAAACCCCTCACTGGTCTGGATTGCACCCAGGAATGTGACTGTCACAGCTATATGATTGCCAAATACAACTCTGTTCCCTAGAGACAGCATGCACGACTCCACCTCTCTAACTTCTGGATGAGTTCTGTTATGGCAGCACAAGTGTTTTGTCTCCAAACAACACAAAATAAGGCCCCAATACTGTAGAGACTTATGCACGTGCTTAATTTACAGGTATGAATAGACTCAGACTTTAAGGCCAGAAGGGACCATCATGATCATCTAGTCTGCACATTGCAGGCCACAGAACTTCACCCACCCACTCCTGTAATATACACATAACCTCGGGCTGAGTTACTGAAGTCCTCAAATCCTGATTTAAAGACTTCATGTTACAGTAGGGTTACCATTCGTCCGGATTCCCCCGGACATGTCCGGCTTTTTCGGGTTAAAAATAGCGTCCG
>NC_048306.1:63204301-63204596 GCF_013100865.1 Trachemys scripta elegans | reverse complement strand
GGGGGGGTCGAGAGTTCGGGGCAGGCTTTCTGGGGGAGGGTGGATAAGGTTTTGGGCAGTCAGGGTACAGGTAGGGGGTAGGGTCCTGGGGGGCAGTTAGGGAGAGGGGTCTTAGGAAGGGGCAGTTAGGGGATAAGGCACAGGGAGGCTTAGGTAGGGGGTGGGGTTCTGGAGGGCAGTTACGAGCAGGGGTCCCAGGAGGGGGCAGTCAGGGGACAGGGAGCAGAGGGGTTTAGATGGGTCAGGAGTTCTGGGGGGGGTCTGTCTGGGGGGGGGGGGGGATAATGGTTTGGGC
>NC_048306.1:63148524-63204277 GCF_013100865.1 Trachemys scripta elegans | reverse complement strand
AGTCAGGGGACAGGGAGCAGAGGGGTTTAGATGGGTCAGGAGTTCTGGGGGGGGTCTGTTTGGGGGGGGGGTGTGGATAATGGTTTGGGCAGTCAGGGGACAGGTAGGGGGTAGGATCCTAGGGGGCCAGTTAGGATGTGGGGAAGGTCTCAGGAGGAGGCAGTCAGGGGACAAGAGGCAGGGAGGCTTAGGGAGGGGGTGGAGTCCTGGGGGGCAGTCAGGGGACAAGGAGTGGGGGGGAGGGTTGGGGATTCTGAGGGGGCAGGAAGTGGGAGGGAGTGGAAGGGGCAGGGGCGGGGCTAGGACAGGACGGGGGCGGGGCTAGGACAGGGGCGGGGCTAGGGCGGGGCTCCTCCCGTCCTCTTTTTTGATTGTTGAAATATGGTAACCCTATGTTACAGAGAATCCACCGTTTACACTTGTTTGAACCTGCAAGTGATCCATGCCCCATGCTGCAGAGGAAGATGAAAAATGTGAGGGTCTCTGCCAATCTGACCCAGGGGAAAATTCCTTCCTGATCTCAAATATGGTGGTCAATTGGACTCTGAACATTTTGGCAAGACCCAATAGCCAGACATCTGGGAAAGAATTCTCTTTAGTATTGACTTCAGCTGTTGTTAGATCATGGCCTAAATTTGGAGTTTCTGGAGTTTTGCAAATATGAGCTAGAAACAAGCTAGGAATCTTTTAAAAAGTGAACAGGAAATTTCTCAACAAATCATAACTATAAAACTCCTCCTCTGATTGTTGCAGCTCTTCTCAGAAAACCTCTAACCTGAAATAAGATGCATTATGCAGTTTCTGTGAAATTGGCTGCTTTGGGGGGCAGTTGTGTGTGGGAAAGAAGGATCATTAAAAATTGAGTTCATAACTGTAATTGGCTTGAACCTTAACTATGGAACACAAATGAGATTTCATCCTGGCATTAAAACTGAAACAAAATGGAAACCCTGTGCATCCCTTAGACGTCAAACCTCTTGTGATATGTTGTTCAACATTGCAGAAGATTCAAAAATTGATTTCTGATTTATTTAATGGCTACAGAGTCAGAGGACAAGTCACAGAAGTTAAAAGTACACCATTCCTGCATCTGCTGCTTTGCATGTTTATAATGTTTACCTTTTGATAAGGCATTTGAAAGAAACAATCTAAATGGAGATATACAAAATGTAGTGATTACTGTATACCAAATAAGACAATAACATAAAAAGCAGGATAGTCTTGTGATTATGTCATTGGGCTGGGACTCACGAGATCTAGATTCAGGTCCAAGCTCTGCCACAGCTGATGTGTGTGATGCTAGTCATCTAATCTTTCTGTGCCTCAGTCTCCCTTTTGTAAAATGGAATGATAATAATACTCCCTTTGTCTGTCTTGTCACCTTAGGCTATGCTCTTCAGGGTAGCAGCTGACTCTTAATATCTATATGGACAGCACCTAACACAAGGAGATCCTGATGTCAGATGGGTCCCTCTAGACAGTACTGAAATAAAAATAATCATCAAATATGGAAGGCATCAGTTCCTGGGTTGTGTCCAGCAATAAGATGAGATAATAAATCAGAAGAGTTTATAATAAAATGTAAAATATAAGTTTGCAGAATAGAGGACAGAAACTATATTTTTGTTGTTCAATTAAAAGTTTTCAGTTTGATGGTTCGGCAATAGTTTAGAGCACCAGACTTACCTACTCTACCTACAGTTAGCCATTGAAATTACTAAATCATAAATAAAATCCCTGACAACGTAGGAACAAAACTGAGCAACAGATGTGGAGGATAGGGGGAAAAAAGCTCCCAAAAGACACAACATTCATTAAATATTAGCACAACCAAATGAGCTAACTGGGGAGGTAGGCAGCAAGAGATGAGGTACTGAAAACTTTGGAAATAAGGGATATGATATTTCAGAAACTGCATAAACTATTTATAGCAAGTAATGTGCATGCTTTTACAGAAACTAAAGATGCAAATGCAGCACTATATGAACTGGGTGGGGGGAGGAGTTGTACTACAGTCTCATGTCAATACTAGGAAAAATAGGGGACAGAAATTAACTTTGGAGCCAAGTGCAAAACTTGATAACACAGCTCAACCCCATCAATGGCCAGAAATAGTATACCAGACAATCAGAAATAAAACTGGAACAGAAAAAAAAGAAAACCTACATAGAATTAGCTACATATAGTGGAAAGAAATTACCAGCAAAATTGGATATCAGTACTGATGTGTTTGTGTGTATATATGTGTGTTTGTGTGTGTGTATATATATATATATATTAAGGCTGTCAAGTGATTAAAAAAATTAATCACAATTAATCATGTGATTAATCACACTGTTAAATAATAGAATAACATTTATTTAAATATTGTTGGATGTATTCTACATTTTCAAATATATTGATTTCAATTAAAACACAGAATACAAAGTGTACAGTGCTCACTTTTTATTTATTTTTGATTACAAGTATTTGCACTGTAAAAAAACCCAAAAGAAATAGTATTTTTCAATTCACCTAATACAAGTACTATAGTGCAATCTCTTTATCATGAAAGTTGAACTTACAAATGTGGAATCATGTACAAAAAACTGCATTCAAAAATAAAACAATATAAAATTTCAGAGTCTGCAAGTCCACTCAGTCCTACTTCTTGGTCAGCCAGTCACTCAGACAAACAAGTTTGTTTACATTTGCAGTAGATAATGCTGCCTGCTTCTTGTTTACAAGGTCACCCGAAAGTGAGAGCAGGCATTCTCACGGCACTGTTGTAGCCGGCATCGCATGATATTTACATGCCAGATGCGCTAAAGATTCATATGTCCCTTCTGATGATGGCTTCTACTCGATAACAATACAAAGCAGTGCGGACCGATGCATCTTCATGTTCATTATCTGAGTCAGATGTCACCAGCAGAAAGTTGATTTTCTTTTTTGGTTGTTTGGGTTCTGTAGTTTCCGCATTAAAGTGTTGCTCTTTTAAGACTTCTGAAAGCACATTCCACTCTTCATCCCTCTCAGATTTTAGAAGGCACTTCAGATTCTTAAACCTTGGGTTGAGTGCTATAGCTTTTTTTAGATATCTCACATTGGTACCTTCTTTGTGTTTTGTCAAATCTGCAGTGAAAGTGTTCTTAAATGAACAACATGTGCAGGGTCATCATCTGAGACTGCTATAACATGAAATATACGGCAGAATGAGGGTAAAACAGAGCAGGGAACATAAAATTCTCCCCCAAGGAGTTCACTCACAAATTTAATTAACGCATTTTTTTTTAACAAGAGTCATCAGTATGGAAGCATGTCCTCTGGAATGGTGGCTGAAGCATGAAGGAGCATATGAATGTTTAGCATATCTGTTATGTAAGTACCTTGCAATGTCAGCTGCGAAAGTGCCATGCAAATGCCTGTTCTCACTTTCTGGGGACATTGTAAATAAGAAGAAGGCAGCATTATCTCCTGTAAACAAACGTGTTTGTCTGAGCGATTGGCTGAACAAGAAGTAAGACTGAGTGGACTTGTAGGCTCTGAAGTTTTACATTGTTTTGGTTTTGAGTGCAGTTATGCAACAAAAAAAATCTACATGTGTACGTTGCACTTTCATGACAAAGAGATTGCACTACAGTACTTGTATGAGGTGAATTGAAAAATATTATTTATTTTATCATTTTTACAGTACAAATATTTGTAATAAAAATAATGTACACTTTGATTTCAATTACAACACAGAATACAGTATATATGAAAATGTAGAAAAACATCCAAAATATTTAATAAATTTCAATTGGTAGTCTATTGTTTAACAGTGCGATTAAAACTGCAATTAATTGCAATTATTTTTTAATCACGATTAATTTTTTTGAGTTAATCGCATCAGTTAACTGTGATTAATTGACAGTCCTAATATACACACACACACACACACACGTATATATAGAAAACACACATATACACCCATACACATGACTTCACTTTATGTTGTTCATAAACTCAGTCTGTAGTAGGGATTAAAGCTTGAGAAGAATCTAAATTAAATCAAATGTAAAATGGGGGTTTCCTGGAATTTAAATGAAATTAATATACTAGTAGAATTCCATTATGTATTTGATTAAATCTGTTGTACTAAACAAATATTTTATATGTCATTAAACTGTTTACTCCACCCAGGAAAATTATATTTGCACTAAGAAACTGGACTCAGAGAGAACAAACACAGTGAACCGGCATGTTCTAAAGAAAGTAAGTAAAGTCCACATTAAAAGGAATTTAGGTGCATAAAGATGCAAACAGGTGCCTGTGCTATACTCCTCGGAATTAGATGTCCAGGTGCTTTTGAAAATCCCATTATGCACCCGCCTGAATCTTTAGAGGTCTAAATACCTTTCAAAATAGGACATTAAAATCAAATGTGTGGGTTTATCTAACTGTAGAACACCTCTACCTCGATATAACGCTGTCCTCGGGAGCCAAAAAAATCTTACCGCATTATAGGTGAAACTGTGTTCTATTTAACTTGCTTTGATCCACCGGAGTGCGCAGCCCCGCCCCTTCACCCCCCCCCGGAGCACTGCTTTACCGCTTTATATCTGAATTCATGTTATATCGGGTCGCATTATATCGAGGTAGAGGTGTAGTACAAAAGTCAAGTAATATCCCCATGATGACACATGCACTGGTGTAAGGACAAGGGGAAGGTAGCTTGAGCCTTCTCTTCTATGCAGGGGACAGTACACTCAGGGCCACCTTAATTAGCAACCCTACTTCGATGGTCCCTATTGGCCCCTGCAGAGCTGCAGAATTGTTGCGGCACAAGTCAGTCCCACCTACACCTTCTCCCACTCCCACTCCACCTGCTCCCATCTATGTCCATAACACCTGGGGCTGCTGCAGAAATGCCACAAAGCTGGTAGAGCCAGTTCTCCTCCTGTGGCATCAGAGGAATCATGCCTGGGCTGTAGCACAGCTAATTCGTACCCAAGTCTCAGTGAACTTAATAAAGCCATAAAGTGAGAGCATTTGAGAGAAAGTAGCAGAGATATTAGAGGAATGGATACTGCTACCACTTACACTGATTAAGTCCTGGTCTGGAGTATAACCAGAGATCAATGGGATATTAGACTAAGAATAGTTATGAGTGTGGCTTGGCAAGAGGGTTTGAAATCTAACAATGACAAATGCAGAATAGCAACCCTTGTATTAACAGTTTCAGAAAATACATTGTGTGAAAAAGGCAGTTGACCAGGTAATATTGGAATAGATTTTATCCTGAAAATGCTAGCACCTCAAAACAAACAGGAATTACAGAGATACCCGGACACTGTAACAAACTTTTAAAAAAATCCCTGACATCTGGTCCACTATAATTCTGCCAATTAAGAAAGTTACTGCAAAAAGTCTGATAAATTGTGGGAAGTGAGACACACTAAAACAATATGGAACTCAAGGAACTCTTTTTTGTATTATTTTGATTGTAACATGCTGGTTAAGCAGAATGCCTCACAAAGGGGATTAGGTGCTGTTTTATTACAGGATGGTGCTCCAATTAGCTTTGCTTCCAGAGGTATCACTCGCAATGGAAAGTACTAAGCCCGAAACAGAAAAAGAGGCACTTGCTGCAGTCTTTGGATATTACAGCCTTCACCAACATGTTTCCAGAAAACAGAGTACCTTTAGAAGCCATTGTTAAACAATATTTTGTTAAACCACCCACAGAATACAACAAGACACATTCTGTCATCTTTACTGACACTGGGGCTAATTATGAAGTAAGGATACCAGTCACCATGACTAAAGGTGGCACAATCGGGCCCAGAGATTGTTGAAGATATTACAAAGGCACCAGCATAGCCTCAGGCATGTGACAGGTGAGACCTTAACTGTAGCAAATGCAGTATCTAGGGCACATTTGCCAGAAGCTGAGTAGCATGGAACTGAATTACACAGACATAGAAGCACATATGTACATGCTTGCTGAGAACCCGACCAACGCAGTTTCCACTGGCAAACTACAGGATTTGAGCAAGTTATAAATTTGAAAGGCCTCCATAATAGCTTTGGATACCTCCCTTGGGACAAGTGTCAACTTCATGATTTCTCTAGTGCCACGGGGTTCCCAAAATCTGTAAAGATTTAAACTGGTTTTGTTTTGTTTTGAGAAGTAGTTTCACTACTGACCTTCATTTGATGGATTCTAGGTGACAATGGAAAAAACTCTGATTCATTTTTTTTTAATCTTCATCATGAACTTTTGATAATTCTTGTCTGCATGCTTTCCTCATCTGGAAATAAACATATTTTATGTCTATTGCCAGAAATTACTATTGAGATATAGCTGAACTGTTTTTCTCCATTACTAGTAGTAGGTTGCATCCGAAGAAGTGAGGTTTTTACCCACGAAAGCTTATGCCCAAATAAATCTGTTAGTCTTTAAGGTGCCACCAGACTCCTTGTTGTTTTTGTAGTTACAGACTAACACGGCTACCCCCTGATACTTAGTAGTAGGATTATTACTGGGTCTGTATGTTACCTTCCCTTCTATCTCATGAAAGACAAGTATAAGGAAATGACTGTGGGGATCCTAGAGCCTTACAAAATTGTCAGTGTTGAAAAGCTATGCTATTAACCTATGCTAATCTATTAAAATGCTTGCTTGATTTTAACAAGGTGCAAAATACATGTCCATCAATACACTCTGGGGCATTTACAGACATTTCAAAGCATATAACTAAATAATAAAAGTTGTCAAATGTTGACTTCTAAAGTAGACCTCGCCCACCATACAAGAGAAATTCACTCCCCTCACTATTTAGTCAGGAAATGCCAGAGTAAATAAATATCTTGCTGCTTGTGCTGATACTCAGTAATATCTAACTTTGTAGCATCATGGGGAAAGTGATTTCAGAGCCAAGGCCTACCTCTTACTCACAGTAAGACACACTACCTCCCACTCACACCCTTTAAATTTCAAGTCTGGTGAACGATAATGAATGTCCCAGCTGATCTCAAATGCTAGGATGCACAGAGGAACAAGAAGTCTTTATAGTAACCAGGATCCAAAACATATAGGGGTTTATATATTAAAAGCAACTAATTAAATTGCACCTGAAACCAAAAACAGGTGGTTAGTGCAATGTATGGAACACAGGTGTTAAAAGTGGTCTTTATATGGAACATGTAAGTAAGTGGGTCAGCACATTCTGCACTAGATGAAATTTCAGAGTAGCCTTCAAGAATAGCTTCAACTATAGTCCACCACTGTAGCCCAGTCTGGATGATAGGAGGACATCGTTAAATGTGGTATAGTCTGCATTTTACAGGAGAGGTCACATAACCTCCTAGCTGAATGTGGATAGAAAAATAAGCCTTCCTGGTTACTACTAGTGAATACGGGAGCAGAAGATGATAAAAAACAAAAAAACAAAACAAAAAAAACCCAGATTGTGAATTTGTTTAGAGCAATTCTAACCCAAGTGACGGCTGAACTACCCATGCACTGCTGGAAGCATTGTTATGTGTGGACAAAAGGTGTGTTCCAGATTTGCCACATAGTGGTAGCTCACCAAATTTCTCTAGCACACACAGAGTTATAAAGGCAAGAGGCTTTTTTTTTATGAAGTCTTAAATTCTGAAGAACAATTATGTGGGAATTTAAAAATAATCCATATTTATTCTTCAATTTACACAGTCACAAAAGGACAGTATGTATATGGCCAAGCCAAGTTTTTAGCCCTCAGAAACAAGGTCCCCAACACAAAAACATCCCAATTCCTCACTTGTACAACCCATTTGCAACAAATCCAGAAGGACCAAGTACATCAAACCGCCTACCACGTGTGCTTTTCTAGCAAGTTGGTAAACTCTTTAAAATTCTTGTGCTCACAACACAAGGTAGCTGAAGGAACAATGTGTGTGTTGAGGATTCTTGGTTTATCACTGGGACATAGATTATGAATTGTAGCCCTCATCCTGGAGGCATGATTTTATACTGTATCTTAAGATTTCATTTTTAAGTGGTGATGGCCCATTCTCCTCGTGCTGCGAGGAGGATTTACATGGACAATGTGAACACTGATAGGTATTTAAAAATAAATTACCCACATCAAAAGGAAAAAACAAAGCCGCCGAAGATTCTGTGTATTTTTGCAGCTTCTGCTGTAGCTGAAAGACTGAACTTTCAGCATCAAGGCATGTAAATTAGGCAGTAGTTTTATTTACCAGTTCTTTACTAGGACATGTTTTGCATTTTCAATACTCTAATGACCTTTGTCAAAGCCACCGAATAAATTAGTGGAAGATATTGGTTACTAGTCTAATAATCTCATTAATAGCTCTGGTCAGAAAGAGGATTTTTGTTCATTGCTTGTATAAAGAAAACTGTATTATGTTTCTTTCATAAGTTATACAGTAGTTTTAGTTTATAAAAAAGGGCCTTTATTTTTTCCTCAGCTGTTTTAATGATGCTTCCATTAGCTCTGATTCAATCTCAGAATTTTTCAGTAGAGGGTTAAGAATTTGATTTCATATTCTTAATGACACAATTGTTTTTAAAACCACGTAAGTTCTTGTTAATCACATAACTCTAAGATATTTTTGTAAGTCTTTTCTCTTAGTTTAAAAATATTTCTTCAGTGTCACCTGCATTATGCCAAGGCTGTGTAATTAACTTTCTGCCAACAAGTAAAGCCTGGAATAAAAACATAGGCCCATTAGGCATAAATACATGGCTCTTCCTCACTCTTATATCTGTTTCACCAGCAGAAATACTCATGATTTTCCATGTTACTGTTTACAGATTTCTGTTGTTTGTATTCTCAAATCCAGATCTCCCACCTCAGTCACTAGTTAGAACTGAGCTAACTCTGACTATTGTCAATGTTGTAATGGCTTGTTTCAATTGCAACCAACTTTCTAGACCATAAGTCTACTGTAGCTGAAAGCAGGATAGAAAGGAAATGCTTTGAGTTGCAATGCAGCTTCTGTCCCCTTTCTCACAGAAAATTTAAATGGTGCCTTCTCAACTTAAATGGCAGTGCCATACAGTGAGCACACGCAACACTATCTCAAAGGGCAGGGCCCAACCTGTGCTCCCCTAGAGTAGCATGAGAAATTCCTTTCACAATGCAGCCCCTCTGCACCTCCTCCACCCCATTTCCAAAGTAGGCCATACTTTAAAGCCACAGTATGGCCCACATAGTGGGCAGGATCCTCACCACGTGTTCTGGCTCCTTTACGTTTCCTGAACAGTGCAAAGGAGATAGACTTCAGACACAACTGCCAAGATGAAAATTCCCACAGTGCAGGAAGCATGCTGGGATGGGAAGACTGGGGCACAGCTCCACACTGCGTTGGAACGTCACAGCTACTGCATAGTCCCTTAGCGAACATAATTAAGGCTATGTTTTAGTAAAGTTCATGGACAGGTCACAGGCAGTAAACAAAAATTCACAGCCTGTCCTGTCCATGACTATTACTATATACCCCTAACTAAAACTTGAGCGGGGGGCTGTGGATGCTCTGGGGGGTGGCCCGGGGGTGCCGCAGGTATTGGAGGAGGTGGCCCCGGGACCCCACTGATGCTGGGGATGGGGAGGGCAGCAGGGGTTGGCAGGCTCCCTACCTGGCTCCGGGTGTCCCTGCAGCTCCTACGCAGCAGAGGGGCTAGGGGGCTGCATGCGCTGCTCCTGCCACAAGTACCAACTGCACAGGTCCCACTGACTGCACTGCAGGGGCAGGGCCTGCAGGAACAAGCAGCGCATGGAGCCCCTTTACCCCTCCTCCTAGGAGCTTCAGGGCCATGCCAGTGGGAGCCAGTGAGCCTCCCACCCCCATGTAAGCACCCTCTGACCCTTTCCTCAGCCCCCCCTCTACACACACATACACAAACTGCTGTTGCTGGCCTACGGGCAGCACCTGAGCCAGCACCAGCTGCTCCAGAAGTCACGGAGGTCACGGAAAGTCACGGAATCCATGACTTTGTGACCTCCACGACAGACTCGCAGCCTTAAACATAATCAATGATCAACGTTACAGCAATCTTGGTGCTGCTAGAATTGACAGTGCAGCCTTGTTCTCAAGCTGCCCTGAAATCAGAACCAGCACCCTGATTTCCTTCTCTTCCCATTCCTCCTGTGCTGAGCAGTATGTAATCTTTAAAATGGGTCAGCAGTGGATTCCTACCACTTTCCCTATTCCATTTTCCCTATTACTTTTTTCAGTCCTGAATCGAAGGCTCTGTTTAATATATCTGAACAGTAGCATACATACTTATCCATTTCTACCATTTCATTCAATTCAGCAGTTTAAGCAGATGACACTCTTGTTCCCTTGTGTATGTGGCAGTGCAAAAACTGTCTGTTGAGTTTTGTTTACATCAAAGGTCATGGTCCTCGTGATACCCTGACTGAGTTAAGCTTTGATTTTTATCCCCTGCATAAACTCAAGGCTGGCTATCCTGACCGACTTCCATCATTCAGTCAGTAATACTGAGGGACATTACTCAATGTGAGAGATGGACTTACATTTTCAAAATACACTTACTTTGTCCTTTTTTAAACGTTTAGGCTGAATAAAATTGGCTTCGTCTACCTGCCCTAACTCCCTTCACACACAATCCTTTGAGACTCATACACTAATGCTAATCTCAAGAGTCAGGCCACAATACACTTTATTGCTTTAGCTATGGTTGGGACAGAGTGACAACCTTCAAGCAATTCTTACCTGAGGTTTTATATACTATTTAGACAAAATGGGCACATTATTGTCAAAAATAAATGACAATGGTTCAGATAAACCACCAGATTATATCGTAATTTGTAGCTTTGAAGTCAAGAGGCTTGTTCAGGCTGGGAAGTCCTGGAATCTGCTTATTTAAATGAGGTACTCCTCTCCATGTCCTTATGCTAGTTTAATGGATACTGTTCTTAGAATATGAAGAACGTTCTTTGCCATTTACAAGCCTGCTGTTCGATTTGTCTGTTGCTCAGAGGATTTCAGCGTTACTGATGGTACTGTGGGCAGCGCTCAATATTTATCAGCTGTAGGTCAATCCAACTGGGGTTCAGAGTTAGCTGCAAGGATTTGTTTGTGGACTTTTTCTTCACTACTACTTGGCAGGCACTTCCTTCTCTCATTGCTTTTTCATATTCATAATATGAAACTGTGTATTGTCATCTCAAACACTAATAATGACCCATGCATAAGTATCACTGAATTAAAAAGCTAGTTTCTAGAATATTTCTAAGGCTAGTAATGCAATTACAAATTAAAACCTTCTACCAGGCAAACTAGATTCTACCTTGTATGTTCAAAAGTTTACAAATGGAGAAGCACTATATTAAGAATTCATGCACATTTATTGCTACCCACTATCCAGCATGAATTATGGGCATGCAATCTACTTGCTACTGGTGCACAACCTTCACTGCGAAACTGATCTGGCCAGCAAATTTCAACTGAAAATATAGAAAACTATTTTAATCACTTGTTAGATACTTTGACAATTAAGAATATCTGATGTGAAAACATTTTATGTTAATATGTTGCAAAAGCCTGATATTCACCATTTTTGCCACATACTAATCAACTGGTGATTGGGCTATTTAAAGCCATTGATTTTGGTTCTTCCAAATAGCCAAAACCACCAAAGAATGACTTAAACCTTAGTTGTCCTTTAGCAAACAACTCCATAACAATAATTTTGATAAAAATGATGCCGATATCTCCCACATTCTTCACACCAGCAAACTCCATTTGCAATCCTCCTCCCAAAAACAAGCATCAATTTGGAGTTTCAGTGAGACAAACATCTGAGCTCCTAGCAAACTAATGAACATCCTGGGCTCAGGCAAATGGCAGTATTAATATAAGGGAATTTCTCCAACCTAGGGAAAGCAGGAAAGGACTGTAACACTGCAGAGATTTCATCATCATGTATTTTGCTTATTGTGACTTGTGATATTCATCAGGTCTTCATCAGGTGTGGGGTTACTCCTTGTTGCTCAGAGCCAAGCTGGGTGCTCCGACCATTATCCACTTCCATGCTAGACATAGTTTCATGCTCTGCAGGGATGTGACTGGTTTCTGACCTCCAGCAATAATGGCAGTATTCTGTGAAAGGCCATCTTTAAGCCTGTCACTCAGTATCCCTAAAGGGACCTCATTGTTTAGCAGTGACCTCCAACAAAGGAGCCCAGTCCTCTGCCATTTTTGGGTAGCACACCTTGCCTTCACTAGAGAATTCAGAGAGCACCATTAACCCCATGGGAAATTACCTGAATACAGCCTGCTGTTAAAGAGGGGAGGGGAGGAGAGAAACAAACTATACAGTAGGGAAAATAGGTCTGCCAACAATAGTCCAAAGTGAGTAGCCTGGATACTTTTGCTGCAAGCAGGGCTGCTGTGAAGGGCTCCTCACTGTGGCATAGAAGCAGCAGATTGGGGCTTAGTCACATTTCCCAGTGCCTGGAAGGCACCAAGTCTTCTAGACCATAGCTCCTTCTGTGCAGGCCCTCTCAGAAGTCCAGAGAGGCCCAGGTCACTTCCAGCTTTTGAGACCCCTAGCCATAATAAAAATAAAAAATGACAACACATGAAAACAAAATAAGGCACCAAAAAAAGAGTGAGACATAATTTGAATATTTTTTTTATTTAACAAATGTTTTTCTAGCCTTTTTCTGTACAAATGCACTAATTATTGAGGAAAAATCTAGCTTTTGTGCAATGTCACATTTGATAATAAGCATGACAAGCCCATTCAAATTAACAAGTGTTTAATTGGCCCTGCTTCTGTGTCATTTCTGAGTGTGGGGCACCCAGCTGCTAGGTTCCAGGTTCTGTGTGTGCGAGAATATATTATGTGACACTTTGCCACAAGAAGGAGATACTTGGGGATGCCAGACCTTTAAACTTGGGATTTCCACTGGAAAATATGGACACATTTTCTATTAAGGTACAATTAATAAGTGGTTAATAAATGATGAATAGATATTATAAACATTTTACAGATCTGAATAGCACATATTGTAGGTGGTTATATGTACATCAGTGGACAGTGTAAAGGATCTATTTGGCCTGTTGGATTCTATAACAATAGATTAATTATTCAATTAAACATCTGCTAAGCTATTTACAAGTTGAACCTTAATATGAAATAGGTTACCAAACTATGACAGTAACACAGTTAGGCATAATCGTTTAGGTTATCAGATGTTACCACAGTTCCTTTCCTACTATCCTCTTGCTCCATGGATGGGTTGCAAGAGTAAAGGGAAAAGTAACTGCAGCCCCTTACAAGTGCAATTTACTTCTCCCATCATGCCGCTCAGCTCTACTAACCGGCATTTAAGAGGAGGCAGGAGGAGTATAGTTAAAGCTCTGTTATGATAAATGGGCCTACAAATTTACTGTAATTGTGAGCAAAGTGTGTGAAAGTGGATACAAATTTATAAAGTGTCACAACAACCTATAAGAGTAAATGTTTATGTGAAAAGGTGCAAAAGCAAGCAAGATAGACTGAATTAGTTGAAACAAAAAGCCCTACTGATGTACCTCCAAGACTGTGTTAAGGTCACACTTGGTAAACAAGAAAATGTGGGACCAGAAATAAATGAACCAAAATTGATGTATCGGATATTAGGCCTAATTGGTGGAAAAATAATGAAGGGATAGGCTATCCCACTTATCTATGTTGGGGTTCTTAAAGAAAGAGACTTTGGGAGAAAAATTGGCCACTGGAGCAAGCTTCACCATCATGGCTGCCACCTACTTCTCCTGGGACCCTGGTCCTTCTTTGTCCTAATCCTGAAAGATATCCTGAACAGACTGGGCCTCAGTGGGACCCAGATGACGTCACCACCTCCAGCTAAATCCTAAACAGCACCTGGGATGTAAGACTTCATCTCCTTCCCTTTCTGCCCCAATGTGTCCTTTTCTCCCCCCACCTTGTTTCTTTCCTTTCCTCTCTCTCTTCTTTTGCCATCTGTTTACTAAAAGAATCAGGCCTGGCCAGCCAAGGCTGCATGTTTTGCAACACTGTTGTAAGCCTGGGACCAGAGGGGGGCATATAAAAGCAATGTCCTAAACAACCTTATTCAACCTATTGGGCGTTTTTGTCTTTTTTTGTCTTCTTAGGAAACAGGATCGGACTTTAACAATAGAAACAATGACAGCTCCAGCCCATCTCTACTAACTTATTCTCTTTTCTCCAAAAAGACAGTTATTACCATCTTTGATACCCTCCAAGAGACTGTCAGACAAGGTGGTTTTCCTTCTAAAGACTCTCTCCAGCTGAAGGGACAGGAAACAAGGGATGTTGTTAAAATAAAAGTCTTATTTAATACTTTACATTTCAGATGCTTTGTTTTTTCCTCTTCTTTTCTGTATCTTTAATAAAAGATTTTTTTAAAATGTAAAATGTTTGCCAGGGTATTAAACAGACCGAGTATGTTTGTGGGTATATCTACACAGGATTAAACCCCCAGCTGGCCCGTGTCTGCTGATTTGGGCTCACGGGGCTCAGGCTGCGGGGCTGTAAAATTGCAGTATAGACATTTGGGCTTCGGTTGGAGCCTGGGCTCTGGGACCCTCCTCCTTGTGGGGTCCCAGACTTCAGGCTCCAGCCCGATCCGGAACTACCCTTTAGTTACTTCAAGTGCCAAGGACTCTATCGAAAGAAATAGGGGAATTTTCTGACCTAAACATATTTTATTTTTAGTAGATGGTTTCCCTGCATACTTCAGAGGACTAAAGGTGTAGGTGGTGGAAAAAGAAACAGTGTGTGTTTGTGGACTGAGAAACCACAAAAATTGGCTAGGCAGCACTGCTCATCAGGTAGCAGAAGAAGTGTCCTGTGACATGTGGGGGCTTTTCTGGGATCTTAACCCTCTTGGTTGAGAGAAGGTGGCTAGAGAGGTAACCTGTATGAGGCCAGCATATCCAAACGCAATGTATGAGATGCTGTGCAGGCCTATCAAGCAACAGAAAAACATGCAGAAGACGCAGCAGGTGGAAAGATAAGCACTTCTGGGTTGGCAGGAGGAGTAACAGTGGGCATGGCAGGAGTTTATTAAGGAACAGTCTTAGGTACAGCAACAATCCTGCAGAGGCTGGTGAGTTCCAGCATGGGAACTGAAATCGGGCAGTGTGTCTGGGTCTTTGTAAGATGGCTCCAAAAGATGACCCAGATGCCTTTTTCCTGATTTTTGAGTGGATGGTTACCAGTGCCAGATGAGAGAAGGTTGATGGGTGCTACAGCTAGCCCCTTACCTGACAGGCATCTTTGTACATCTGGCCCTCAGAAATTGAGTGTAGAACAGACACATAAAAAGAAAAAGATTAACCAAAAATGTCTTTTTTGAAGAATGGATAAATTAGTATGGGATACTCTAAGGATACATCTACACTACCCACCAGGTAGTGATTGATCTATCGGGGATCGATTTATCATGTCTAGTGTAGACGTGATAAAATCAATCCCCAATCGCTCTGCCGTCGACTCCGGAACTCCACCATGGCAAGAGGCAGAAGTGGAGTCGACGGGGGAGCGGCAGTGGTCGACTCGCCGCTGTCCTCACGGCCAGGTAAATCGACCTAAAATATGCCGACTTCAGCTACGCTATTCACATAGCTGAAGTTGCGTATCTTCGGTTGACTCCCCTCCCCCAGTGTAGACCTAGCCTTACTTATTGTTTCAGTCTTATTTATTTTCTTCATTAAAAGTCGAGATCTCTTCTATGTACTGTCATGGAATGAATGAGAGGTTACTCCAAATATTTTTCTTTCACTCTCTAGTAGTCCTAAACAAAAACAGCATGAAGCTACATTTTGACCTTCTGTCTACCAGAAAAAGTGAAAGTTAACTAGATTAGGACTCTAATCCTGCAAATGGACCCACATGAGTGGACTCCTGTATCCACAAAGAGCTTCACTGACTTCAGTGTAGACAATGAAGTCAGTTTGAAGCTCTTGGTGGATACTGTACCTACAGGGGGGCATGGATCAGCGTTCATGTCACACTCCTCATCAGTACCCGGCCTGCTCTGTGGAAGTTAATGATCCAACTAGCAGACCAAATTTGGTGATGAATCCTGGTCATGTGCCACCTAAGGTACATTGCGCATACACTAAGGAGGAGTGCCTACAGGCATCTATATGCACGGAGCAGTTTGCAGATTTTCTTTGGGTTTCATGCACATTTTCAACATATTCTGGGCCATGTTAGAATTGGGATGTTCGTTGTCTTTCAAAATGTTCTAGTTCTGGAGACAAGATGAGTGTGGTCCAATAGTACATTTTACACTGTGCAAAATGTAATGCTGGACTAAAATACCAAGTTACAATCTCTTCACCAAAATGTATATGAGACAGTTTTTTATTTTCAGCTAAGTAGAAGAAACAATGGTTGGGAATCTCTTCTTGCAGAAAATTTGCACATGCTTTCAGCTTCAACACTTTCATACCAGATAAATCAATAAATACCTCCACTAAGGAATGTTCATACCTTGTTCTCTGAAACCTCTGCCATGCTCTCAGCCCCCTGCTGGCTCCAGGAACAAGACTTTTTTTTAAAACATAAAAGTCTGCAGTAATGAGCACATGCATACACTTCAGCATAAGAAATGATTGCACAATCTGACAAATCTTGATTGTAGTTTCCCAGGCATCTCCACAAATGGTTATATAATAGGAGCCTAATCCTGCAAGCTCTCTATGTATTGTGGCTCACATATAAATCAATAGGAGGTCTGCACACTGAGGACTTACAGGATCACAGTCTTGTTATAATTCTAGGTGAATGCTATTGTGGACATAAACAGTTCCTACACTTTTTTGATTACACGGTATCATCTCAAGTGGACTGGCAGTGTACAAAAGAGTAAGATAACTTTTTGTTTGGTACCATATTAAAATTTACTCATTGTTTCTAAGTCTTGCAAATTCTTTCTGCTTAACATCCTTAAGATACAGTTCCCTTTCCTACCTATCCACACAGCTAAAACTCTCATCCAGGCTCTCATCTTCGTACATCTCAATTAATGCTGCAACATCCTTTTCTATGGCCTTGATAAATGCAATCTTTCCCTGCTCATATACATTCACAATGCTGCTGCAAAGATCATTTTCCTAGATCATATCTGGATCTCAGTTTTGGTTTTGGTTCATCCCCAATTTTTAAAGTCAAGTCATATTTTTATACCATTTCCTGGCCGCTTTCCACTTTTTTTTCTTTTCTTTTTTTTTTTTTTAATGAAATCAGCGCTTTCAACCAAGTTTTAAATCTTCATGGCTGATGTATAGCTGGAGTTTTCTCACGTTTCGCACTAATGACCCTGCAGTTATATAGGAGGAATCATTCGATAGCCACACTGCTGCAAAACTACTTTCAAATAATGATCCAGCTGAATAATAGCTCTCAGTCAAGAGGCTGACATCTCTCTAAAGTGCCATTTTAGGAACCGGGGAAATGTTAGCTTGAATGGCAGAGAAAGTGAGAGAGAATAAATAAAGGCAATTGCTTGAAAAACATTTTTTTAAAATAACTGACAGAATCATGAAAAGGGGTAATTTCTTACTTGAAATTTTGTTTCTAGAAATATTTTCTACAACAACCTCCCTAAGCTTGGAACATTTTTTCAGTCTTCTCACTGCAGGCAGTGATGTCATTGTCAGAAACATCAGTCCATGATATACACTTTAAAGTGCTGTTTCCTCCATTATAAATTCATCTGAGGATTTTTACTACTCATAGACTCAGACTTTAAGGCCAGAAGAGACCATCATGATTATCTAGTCTGACCTCCTGCAAATTGCAGGCCACAGAACTTCATCCACCCACTCCCGAAATAGACCCCTAACCTCTGGCTGAGTTACTGAAGTACTCAAATCTTGACTAAAAAAGACTTCAAGTTACAGAAAATCCACTGTTTACTCTAGTCCAAACCAGCAAGTGACCAATACCCCACACTGCAAAGAAATGCAAAAAAACCCCAAGGTCTCTGCCAATCTGACCTGGGAGAAAATTTCTTCCCGACCCAAATATGGCGATTAGTTAAACTCTGAGCATGTGGGCAAGACCAACCAGACAGACACCTGGGAAAGAATTCTCTGTAATAATGTAGATCCTTCCCTCTCTAGGGTCCCATCTCCAACCATCGTAGATTTGCTAAAAGGAGTCGCAGATGGTCCACATGCTATTGTAGGCAATCTCATCATACCATCCCCTCCATAAACATATTGAGCGCAGTCTTAAAACAAGTTAGGTTTTTTGCCTCCCACTACTAGTCTTGGAAAGCTGGTCCAGAACTTTCACTCCTCTAATGGTTAGAAACTTTTGTCTAATTTCAAGTCTAAATTTATTAATGGCCAGTTTATATCCAATGATGGTGGTGGGGAAGTTGGATCATCAGATTTATAGCAGGTATTTTCAGGAGCCAAATTTCAGACAGGAAACTATATCCTTTTTGCAATATTTCTGTATTCATATTCCTGGTTTCACATAAGCTGTTTGCTTGGAAGCAATATCCTAAAAATACAAATACACTGAGATAGTACAATATAGAGAAAATAAAACAGAATATATATATAAGAATTATATCAACAGATCACAGATAATAACTTTTCATCCCAAAAGGACTCTAAGGTGCTTTATAAACAATATACATATACACCACTACTGAAATACAGTTATCTCTGGAGGACAACAACCAATTATACATGGTACATATCACAATATTTGGGAGCAAGAAGTAATTTTGGATAAGGTCATCTGGGCAACTCCCACTCTTACATAAGCATCATAGAATCCTTAGTTTCCCACTGAGCAGACAAGAGCTCTGGGTTTTTTTAAGTTCTGTTTGAAATTTACCAAAGTGCCTCAGTGACTTAGGAACCTAAGTTCTATTTTCAAAATGACTAAGAAGCCTAAATCCCAGTGAGACTTAGGGCATGTCTAATGCATTCTACAGCAGTGTGATTTCTAATGTGCACTAACATGTTGCATATCAATTGGTCTGTGTAGACTGGGCTGGTGCACTTCAGGTGCACATAGCGCTGTTTGAAACAATATTTTGTAAAGAGCACTAAGGAAACTTTACTTTTTTTTTCAGCCCAGACAAATGAGCTCAGGAGGATAATTAATTCTCTGTGATAAAGAAAAAAACCCAACAAATGTGATTAATTCCACAAATCCTCCAAATCCATCAGTCAACTGAAGAGATGCTGGGGGAGAACTGACTCCAGTTCAGATAGAGAGAGGTGCCTGCCACAGATTCTCCCAAATAAGAATTTTAGGTAAAGTGTTAAAAATATCTTCTTCTGACACTTGTAGACATTTAGAGGGTTTAGAAATAGTTCCTGAAAAAGATACTGAAGTGATATAAGTGTGCTCCCAGTACACTTTACTGTAGTTCCCTTCCTTCAATCCCTCTGAGACTAAACTAAAATTCTCATTTGTCTCCAAACACGTCCAACTTCCATAAGGTAAGACTTCTCTCTGGTGACATTTCCCCAAAATAAATTTAACAGACACTTCTGGGCCTAGCATATCCAGCCTGCCCCATAAGGCTAATAATGCCACACTTAAGGACATCGTAGACCAGTGGTGGGTAACCTGTGGCCTGCATGCAGCCAGTCAGGGTAATCCACTGATGGGGAGCCCGACAGTTTGTTTACATTGGCACGGCCGCCCGCAGCTCCCAGTGGCCTCAGTTCACCGTTCCTGGCCAATGGGAGCTGCCGGAAGTGGTGTGGGCTGCAAATAAGTCCCAAATAAGTCTGGGGTTGGACTCACAATTTAAAAGACCTTTTAAACTGTATAAACATTTTAAATGGTTTAGAAATGCATTATTCTTAGTTTTCTTCTAATTTTTAATAGCTATACATTATCACAGCACAGATTTTTTTTTAATTGATTTAAGCTTTTGCTTTGTCTCAGTTCAAAGGCTGGATTTGTTTATAATTGTTTGTATAGTATGATGCTACTTTAACTTTACTTGTTAAGCTGTAAAGAATAAATGAAAAAATGGAGGATACTTTGAAAGGTGTTTCACATTTTGCTGATATTGGAGTAGCACATTTTTTTCCAAGATGCTTTATGCGTACATTGACATTAGTGATATACAAAGTAGCTGTTATATTGTCACCTAATGTCTGAACTCCAAGAATTCCTAGATATAAGACTGGAATCTCAAATTTCTTCTGACAGGTTCGATTGCTGTATTCCCCAGACACTCAGAATTCCCATTGTAGACAATGGATACTCTGAGGACACAAAGAAGGCAAGATTGGACAAATGATGGGCCTTTAAAAAATAGGGAAGTATTTTGATGAGTAATTGTATTTATTACACATAATGATTGAAACTTATGATGAGTGATTGAAATAAAATGATTGAAACTTTAGTGCAGGGCCCAGCTAAGGTCCCAGTCCTGCACACACATCTGAAAGTGTCTTCTACTTCATGCATGCAAGTATTCCCATTGACTTCAATCAGACTTTTCATCACTATAAAACTAAGCATGTGCAGAAGTATCTGCAGAATCAGGGCCCTAAGTGCCATGAATGTGTGTGGTTCAGTGGAGGAATTGACATGGTTCCCACATTGTAGGGGTCCGCATAGACCAGCACAGAGGGTGGCAATGGAGGCAGTCAATGCCTTAACCACAGTGCACTGGGGCTAGGGGTATGTCTACACTACGGGATTAATCCAAATTTATATAATTCGAATTTTGGAAACAGATTGTATAAAGTCGAATGTATGCGGCCACACTAAGCACATTAATTGGGCGGTGTGTGTACCACGGCTTGCGTCGATTTCCAGAGCGTTGCACTGTGGGTAGCTATCCCATAGTTCCCTCAGTCTCCCAAGCCTATTGGAATTCTGGGTTGAGATCCCAGTGCCTAATGGGGCAAAAAACATTGTCACAGGTGGTTCTGGTACAGCCTCACTCCTCCCTCCATGAAAGCAACAGCAGACAACCATTTCACGCCTTTTTTCCTGGGTGAACACTGCAGACTCCATACCACGGCAAGCATGGAGCCCGCTCAGCTCAAGACAGCAGTCATGAACATTGTAAACACCTCGCGCGTTCTCGTGCAGTTTATGCTGAGCCAGGACCAGAAAAACGAGGCAAGGAGGTGGCGGCAATGGCAGCGCAGCGACAGGCGTGATGAGGACATGGACATGGACACAGAATTCTCTCAAACCGCGGGCCCCGGTGCTTTGGAGATCATGTTGTTAATGGGGCAGGTTCTATCCGTGAAACGCCGATTCTGGGCCCGGGAATGGTGCTGCAAGCACTTGTGGGACAGCATAGTGTTGCAGGTCTGGGATGATTCCCAGTGGCTGCAAAACTTTCGCATGCGTAAGGGCACTTTCATGGAACTTTGTGACTTGCTGTCCCCTGCCCTGAAGCGCCAGAATACCAAGATGAGAGAAGCCCTCACAGTTGAGAAGCGAGTGGCGATAGCCCTGTGGAAGCTTGCAACGCCAGACAGCTACCGGTCAGTCGGGAATCAATTTGGAGTGGGCAAATCTACTGTGGGGGCTGCTGTGATGCAAGTAGCCAAAGCAATCACTGAGCTGCTGCTACGAAAGGTAGTGACTCTGGGAAATGTGCAGGTCATAGTGGATGGCTTTGCTGCAATGGGATTCCCTAACTGTGGTGGGGCGATAGATGGAACCCATATCCCTATCTTGGCATCGGAGCACCAGGGTACCCAGTACATAAACCGCAAGGGGTACTTTTCAATGGTGCTGCAAGCACTTGTGGATCACAAGGGACGTTTCACCAACATCAACGTGGGCTGGCCGGGAAGGGTTCATGATGCTCGCATCTTCAGGAACACTACTCTGTTTAAATGGCTGCAGCAAGGGACTTACTTCCCGGACCAGAAAATAACCGTTGGGGATGTTGAAATGCCAATAGTTATTCTTAGGGACCCAGCCTACCCCTTAATGCCATAGATCATGAAGCCAAACACAGACAGCCTGGACAGGAGTCAGGAGCTGTTCAACTACAGGCTGAGCAAGTGCAGAATGGTGGTAGAATGTGACTTTGGCCATTTAAAAGGTCGCTGGCGATTGTTACTGACTCGCTCAGACGTCAGCCAAACCAATATCCCCATTGTTATTTCTGCTTGCTGTGTGCTCCACAATCTCTGTGAAAGTAAGGGGGAGACCTTTATGGCGGGGTGGGAGGCTGAGGCAAATCGCCTGGCAGCTGATTACGCACAGCCAGACACCAGGACGATTAGAAGAGCACACCAGGAAGCGCTGTGCATCAGATAAGCTTTGAAAACCAGTTTCATGACTGGCCAGGCTACAGTGTAAAATTTCTGTTTGTTTCTCCTTCATGAAAACCCGCCCCCTTTATTGACTCATTCTCTGTAAGGAACCCACCCTCCTCCTTCCCCCAGCTTGCTTTCAAAGAAAATAAAGTCACTATCGTTTAAAAATCATTTATTCTTTATTAATTGATTATAAAAAGAGGGAGAGAACCTGGGTGGGGTTTGGGAGGAGGATCGACGGGAAGGAAAAGGCCACTAAAAAAAGGTTAAAAAAATGACAGCCTTTTGCTTGGGCTGTCCACTGGGGTGGAATGGGAGGGTATACGGAGCCTTCCCCTCCGCATTCTTACACGTCTGGGTGAGGAGGCTATGGAACATGGGGGCGGGAGGGTTATACAGGGGCTGTAGCGGCACTCTGTTAATCTGTTGCCGTTCCTGAAGCTCCACCAGACGCCAGAGCATGTCTGTTTGCTCACACAGCAGCCCCAGCATTGCATCTTGCCTCCTCTGATCTTCCTGCCGCCACCTTTCATCTCGAGCATCTCTCCTGTCCTCACGTTGGTCCCTTCTGTCCTCACGTTCACTGGCTTCTTTCCTATACTTTGAAACCGTGTCCTTCCACTCATTCAGATGAGCTCTTTCACTGCAGGTGGATTCCATGATTTCTAGGAACATCTCGTCTTGCATCTTCTTTTTCCGATGCCTTATCTGAGATAGCCTTCAGGACAGAGGAGGGAGGCTTGAAATATTTGCAGCTGCTGGAGGGAGGGAAAGAAGAAGAGAATTTTTTTAAGAGATACATTTTGCAGAACAATGCTTATACTCTTTCACGGAGACCAACACTATTCACATTACATAGGCCATGTGATTTCTGTGCAAGGTCGCATTTTGTCTCTTAATATTGAGTGCCTGTGGCTTTGCTGCTAGAGATCACAGACGCAGGTCCGGGCAACAGAATTCGGCTTGCATGCGGCCATGGTAAGCCATTGTCTTTTGGCTTCTGCGCCCTCCTTTCCCACATACCAAGCAAAGCCTATTGAGTGCTGCGGTTTTCCTGTTAACCTTCAGCAGCAGAAAACAAAGTAACCTCCCCCCCCATCCAATTCTCTGGATGATCGCTTTATCCCTCCCCCCACTGCGTGGCTGGTATCAGGGAAGATCCCTGCAGGAACCAAATTAACACCCCCCACCCCGCCATGAATTCTCTGGGATGATCGCTTTACCCCTCCCCCCACTGCGTGGCTGGTATCAGGGAAGATCCCTGCTAGCCAAACACGAAAAGATCTGGGCCAATTTCCCTCCCTCCCCCCGCGCTTGGCTAACTGGAGGGAAGGATTTCTTTTCAGCCACAGGCAAACAGCCCAGTAGGAACGGCCACCTCTGTCCCCTTAATTAAATTCCCGTATTTCAACCAGGCTACCATGAGTGATATCACTCTCCTGAGGATTACACAGCAAGATAAAGAACGGATGTTGCTTGAATGCCAGCAAACACCAGGACCATACGCTGCCAGGCTTTGTCATGCAATGATACCAGATTACTTGCTGCAAGCATGGCGTGGTAAAGTGTCCTACCATGGAGGACGGAATAAGGCTGCACTGCCCAGAAACCTTGTGGCAAGGCTTTTGGAGTACCTCCAGGAGAGCTTCATGGAGACGTCCCTGGAGGATTTCCGCTCCATCCCCAGACACGTTAACAGACTTTTGCAGTAGCTGTACTGGCCGCGAATGCATCCCAAGTCCTCAGGGCAAAGTAATCATTAAAAAACGCTTGCTTTTAAAACAAGTTTTATATTTTAAAAGGTAAACTCACCTGAGGTCCCTTCCATGGGGTCATGGTCTTGGATACTGGGTTGGAAGGGTACTTCAGTCAGGCTGAGAAAAAGATCCTGGCTGTTGGGGAGAACGGAGTGCTGTGTGCTCTCCGCAAGCTTGTCCTCCTCCTCCTCTTCCCCGTCCGCAGAATCCTCAGGTGTAGCTGATGAGATTACGGTCAGAGGTGGGGTAGTGGTGGCAGCCCCCCATAGAACTGCATGCAGCTTGGCGTAGAAGCGGCATGTCCGTGGCTCTGACCCGGAGCGACCATTTGCCTCCTTTGTTTTTTGATAGGCTTGTCTGTGCTCCTTGACTTTCACGCAGCACTGATCTGAGTCCCTGTTGTGGCCTCTCTCCATCATGCCTTGGAGATTTTTTCAAAAGTTTTGGCATTTCGTCTTTTCGAACGAAGTTCTGCAAGCACTGAATCCTCTCCCCATATAGGGATCAGATCCAGTACCTCCCGTACAGTCCATGCTGGTGCTCTTTTTCGATTATCGGCCTGCATGGTTACCTGTGCTGATGAGCTCTCTGTGGTCACCTGTGCTCTCTACGCTGGGCGAACAGGAAATAAAATTCAAATGTTTGCGGGGCTTTTCCTGTCTACCTGGCCAGTGCATCCGAGTTCAGATTGCTGTCCAGAGCGGTCACAATAGTGCACTGTGGGATAGCTCCCGGAGGCCAATACCATCGAATTGCAGCCACACTAACCTTAATTCGAAATGACAATATCGATTTTGGCGCTACTCCGCTCATCGGGGTGGAGTACAGAAATTGATTTTAAGAGTCCTTTATTTCGAAATAAATGGCTTCGTTGTGTGGACGGGTGCAGGGTTAATTCGATTTAACGCTGCTAAATCGGAATTAAAGTCATAGTGTAGACCAGGCCTAAGAGGCAGTTCATCTCAGGCAGAGAAAGAGGAGTGGAAGGGCTGCAGTGAAACTCCATGCTTATTCAAATGCATATTTGAAGGTGAACTGTGCCTCCCTAAACCTCCTGAGAGCTTCACCCAAATAAAAGCTTAATAATAAATACTAATAATAATTCTTTATGCAGGTGATGAGATTTCACCCTACATGTCTTTATAGAGGCCCTGAGTGGTGCAACTGCTGTTCTCTCAAAGAAACCTTTAGGTACATTAGGCAAAGAACAACAGTGTGCAAAATCTCAGAAATGTGACAAATTATCTTTCCAAGTTTTTAAAC
This sequence comes from Trachemys scripta elegans, assembly GCF_013100865.1. NCBI lineage: Eukaryota > Metazoa > Chordata > Testudines > Emydidae > Trachemys > Trachemys scripta. The sequence continues at coordinate 63,178,979 of NC_048306.1, read as the reverse complement.
CAGGGCTGGTTGAAAATTTTTCACCAAAACTGTTTTTTGGATGGAGAATTGGGTTTTTGATTAAATGAAAAATTTCCACAGAAATTAGTTGCTTTGCACAGAAAATGTAGACTTTTTAATTGAAAAAGCCAAAACCAAAAAAGTTTGGATTTTAGCTGAAGACTTTTCAGTTTTGCACCAAGTGGTCTAAGTTGTCCAAGGAAAACATCAACAAAACTGTTTTTTGTTTTTTTACATTGTTAATGAAATTTTCTATGGAAAAAAAAAAAGTTTTCAACCAGATCTATTTCAAACCCGTTTCCAGCCCTCATTACGTAGTCCCACCTTTTCCTTCAGCAGTTGCTTTTACAACTCATGTCTTCCTGGATTGTTATTACCCCTGTCCACCATTTGCCAGGCACAAATGTAAACATTTTATTAAGATAATGTTAAAAAAAGAAAAAAGTGTACGGTACAGAGTGCTTCTGCATCTTCCCACAGGGTATGTTAATGAGGCTACAGTGTGGCCTTAGATCTCTGATTACACCACCACAGGAGTTGATTACAGAGGCACTGGGAATCAGACACACTTCAGGGTCACAATTCCTCCCACTTCCTCCTGGCTCTTGAGAGGTAGTGAGTTATATCAGCTCTGTATTAACAGAGCTGCCAGTCTCACGGTGGTGTAGTGGGTCTGGCCAATGAGCAATAGGGATAGAGGCAAGGCTCCACCCATTCCCCATTCCTTCTTGTTCACTCACTCCAAGGAGGGTATAACCAGACAAGTAGTTCAACTTATTCCTGCATGTCTAGATGCAAGATCTGAGTATCCACACAAGGCTGCAAAGGGGAACTCTTATTCCCCTTGCTTCTTTGCATGGGCATGTAGTCCAAGTCACAATGTAGCCCATAGTGAATATTGCAGTATTGAGGTAACCAACAGGTTGGAATTCCCTGTTCCAAATAGAATTCTGAAGAAAGCAACTGCCCCATCTATTAGTACTTCTAGTGTGCATGAACAAAATGATCAAATTTGCCCATAATTAAGGCGTATATGTGTGCCACAGAAGAAGAAGTAATCTGAAGAAAAGCTAATTATTTTGACTTGGAAAATGATGCTGAATAATAATGACAGCATAACACCTTTAACATGATTTCTCTCTCTCTCTCTCTCTCTCTCTCTCACACACACACACACACACACACACACACACACACACAAAAGCTGGACCACAGGAAGGAAAATGAAGTTGTATTTTATTCAGAGAGGGAAAAGAAAACAGGATAATGTGAAATAAGTAAAATGGCACGTGGACAGCATTTTGATAAGGATTCTGCCAGGATCACAGTTCATATAAATGTCAAACCTATACTGCACTTCTGCAAATTCAATGTTTAAAATAGTTCCACAAGGCTTCTTTTATTAGCACCATTAGAATAGTCATTTTAATTTGGAGCTGAAGAGACCTGCATAGAACAAAATCGTTCTAATTCTATTCCAGAAAAAATAGAACATAAACAACAGTTAAAAACAAATCTGTCAAGAAATAATTACCTATAATTTTCTTCTATCACTGCTAAATAATTAGCCTTTCTTGTGCAATAAAGTTATCATTAATGAAGGACTTTCAGAACTTCTTTGCAGCAACTGTTCTGTCAAGCTAGCTTTATCTGCTGTCCTTGATTTCTGCATCTGATTTCTTCCCATTTTCTGTCAGGGTCCAGATGGTTAGGGGGACCAATTTGTTATGATTCAATGACATTCTCAATAAGCACAGCCCATTCCAATCACTGTCTGTACTGTTAACAGCAGTATGTTTCTTGGACTGGAACTGTCATACATTGACACTAAGGGTCTTATCAAACATCTGTTTAAATTAAGAGATCCAAATTCCTGCTGATTAATTACCTTTTTCTGTGAATAAACAGGAGGATCAGGAGTTAATTAAGGTACAAGTTCAATTACTCTAATTGGTGTCAGGTGTACTATTTCATATCAGATACAAAGAGAACTGCTTGGCTGCTTTCGGACACATACAGTGCTACCTACTACACATACAAACAGACTACAGTTTTGTCAACCCATTAATAACCTTTGGGAAAACACTATGAGGTTTACTTTCTTGCAAATCACAAAGCTAAGTGGTGAACAAACTGAACCACATTCTTCCTGGTGTAACTCCAAAGATTTCCCACAAGGATGAATTTGGCCTGGAATCCTAGCACCCTAGTTGGTGTCGTATATTTTATGTTCAAAATGTTGACCAGAAATAAAATGTTATGTAGCTTTCTGGTCAAAATTTTCAAGGAATTTTTAGATATAGGACTTCAAAAATGAATATAGTGACCTTGATCTATTGACCTCTAAGGATGAAAACTTTCCACCACCATCCATGGACATGCAGGGTCTGAACCACAATGAATAGGCTCTCTGTACTAGACCCTGGAGGTTCCATGAAGGATTCTTCGTCTATTCTATATATACACACACAATGAAAAATGACAGATTTGCTTTTGCTCAAGTTTATCCTCAAGTTTATTATTCTGAACAAAAATTAAATTGAGGATGAAAATTTTAAAAGTTTGTTTCTTAAACATCTTTTTATTTGATTGTTATCAAATATACAGTGAAGCTTTGAGAAAGCTGCATTTGCCATCTGATCATTTGATCAAGAATTGCATTTCCAGAAATATTTATTGGATACATCAGAAATGTAATATGCAACCCCAGTGGGTTATGTCAATGTCCTCTGAGTGAAATAGCAGCAACTTGTAAAACAGGTCTATGTTTTTTGTACAAGACTTAAACTCGATGGTGGAAGTTGATATATTTGTTCACAGCTAAGAGAGTCATGAATGTCAGAGCAAGGAAGTCAGTCTGCTAAATGAAGTTGAGAGTTATGAGAGCTCATGTGATAGTTTATGAAACTAGTGTGCAAGTTTAATAGAAGTTCACTTTACACATCTCAGTATCATCAGACTGATTCTGGACTTTCAAGTCATCACAAGCATATGCCTGATGCTGCTGTGAAACACAGGATGTCACTGCTCTGCCTGTACCATCAATGGAACTAGCAGCAAATATTGAAGGATAACAAAAGGAAAGTGTGATTGATCTACATGAAAAAACAGCACATAAAAATCAAATGATTGAACCCCAAGTTAGAGGTAACTACATTTCTTTGAATGTCACGTTTGCATCAGTGACAGACTCCATCTAGTTTGCGTCAAAGCATATTAATAAATATTTTACATCCCATCGTATCATGTATTGTATTTAGCCAGGTATTATAAAATATTTTTCTCTAAAAAGAATGCCTGTGCAGAATACTCACTCTTTTGGTCTTAACACTTGTGCACACCTCTAGCTCTTTAGGTTTCCAGAGTAGGGGAAGCACATGAGTCAGGTGTCCCATTTGCCACTATATGGTACTCCCTGCCAAACATAAATGCTGCTGTCTGAACATTCCAGCCAATCAGTTTCTTCTTGCCTGTAGATCACACTTCATTGACTATTGCTGCAGAGCTGGAGTTTTCCCTGGATCCCATCAGTGCCTTGCTGGGTGTCTGTTTCTATACCTTGTCTTCCAGTCAGTTATCTTAAATAATTCAGACCTTTGCCTCAGTCACTTTGGCACACTGTTGCAATGTTTTCGCACCTGTTTCTTGGTTTTTTGACATACTCCTTAGTGCTCAAGCACCACTAGTGTTTGGCTTAAATTTGGCACTCCAACCCCTATTTCTCTTTTGGCTAACACTTCAGCATTCTTACAACATTTGTGTACTGGTGTGCTGAGGACAATTTAGATGGTCTGGCACCAACATTTGTTAGGCAGCTACATGCCTTTTATCTCAGAATCTTTGTTTGATCTTGACACCTCACTGTTCCCACTTGGCATTAAGTTTGTTGATTCTCATTGCAACTTGATGGTAGTTTTATTTTGGGGACATCCCTTGACAGTCTGACTCTCAGACAGTGAGAATGCTGCACAAGTGATATTTTTAAGAAAGGGGAGGAATTACTTGCCAGCAATTCTTCATTACTGAAGATATCATTTTGCACAACTGCCACTCACTCATCTCCTCTCAGAGTCTGCAGGCTACCTTTTCTTAGCTGTCTCTCTTGCACTGAGTTTTTCATTTTTTTTTTTCCCCACAGAGGCACTTTTAAAAAAAAAGTCATATATTGATCATCTAGAATTGGCTTTTACTTCTGGGAGATTTGCATCTGACACAATTACTGATTGGGATGCTGAGACTGCAGTAGGAGGCATTGGACAACAGTAGAAGATCCATCTGAAGAAGTGCACACAGGAAGTCATCTGCAGTGCGCAACAACACATTTTATTGATCTGACAAAACCAAAGAATTATGCTAGATATTCTTGAGTGCCATCTACTGGCACCTCAACAATTTACATATATACAGACAAGGAGCCCTCCTGCTAGTCAGCAGGCAGCCTTACTCACCCACAAACCCATTGCCACTGCCATCAAAGATCAAAATACCTTATTACACAGTTTTAAGCTAAACAGCTTGGAGCCAAGAGTGAGAATCCTGCAAGATATCTTCAGACAAGCTGAATAAAAGATAAGTAATGTTCCCCTCTTTATATATATTATTTTTCTTACTGAAATTTAGAACTCTAGAAAATAAATGTTTTGGGGTTTTTGGTTTTGTTTGGTTTGGGGGGGGGCATTATTCTGCTGAAGTTTCTTTGACTTTCTACTCATGTTGCTGCTCATCAAATAATGGCTTGTTGGAAAAACACCATGTTTCTGGGCCTTACAGATTTTTTTAGCTACTTTTCTGTATCTTTTGTTCACATTATGATAAATGTATGGTAAAGTTGTGCTTACTCATGTTGTCATTTTCTCCCCAGCAAACAAGAGACGACATAATATAATCATCTGCTACATGCTGAGGCAGAGTGAGTTTTGCATTGTGTTCATGAAAACCATAAAGTATTTTTCTCATCTTAAAAGAACATTAAACAATACTACTTTATTGAATTTAATTAGCTGAGAAGCATTTGTGGTTTCTATATTTATATACAACTATTTTAAAACATAGATATATTTTAACATAACCTTTAAAAATTAATACTTTAATACCATCTTGTTACCTTCATGCTTTCTTTATCTCACAGAGATATTCACATATCCTCATTCTCACTTTTATATTACTGAACTGCAGGGTGGATTTGATTTAAATCACTAGTCAGGAAAACTTGATTTAAGCATGGATTTCTACATAAAACTGCATTCTTGTTGGTTGTTATAACCTTAATACATATTCTTCACAACTCAGAGATAGATGTAGGTTTCATTTTTAGAAGGTACACACTCTACATTTTTAAGTGATTATTTTGAAAATTTTTCAGATTAGTTTTACAGCTATATCAGAAAATTAATGATTGTTTGGTTATTTCATTTACCAAAGGTAAATGAAGCAAATATTTATGAAGTCATTGGGAGGTGAACTATCTCCAATTCGACAGGTTAATCATTAATATTTGGAGGATTTTCTGGACATGCTGCATTAGGAGGAGAACTTCAGCAGACAGACATTCAAATTGTTTTATTTAACTAAAACAACAACGTTATATATTCTGGATTTTTTTTCTTCAACAGCAAACATATAATATTTTAACAAAACAAGCATATGGATTTTTTAATTTAGTTAAACATTAAAGGTTTTTAAAATTAGGTTTGTTTTTGTTGAAATTGTTTTTAACTAAAATAGTTAAATGAAATATAAAAAAAAATTAAATCGACTATGTCAGCCAGGTCAATATGAGAAACTTAAAACATTGGCTTCTGCAGCTAACTCAGTCATCTTCACCTTCATTTTCCTGTTTGTTCATAATCTGGAAAAAGGAAAAACAAGTTTTCCTGCTTTTTCCGGTCCCAAACAATTTCTCAATTTGGAATGAATTAGTCCAAAGGAAGAATATATTCATTCTATGCCTGCAGAAGAAGCTACTGCTCTTAAAAGTAAGATTATCACTTCAACAGTCTCTGAATCCAAGTGTTTAAGTGACTTCCACCAGTTCACTGGTGTGACTTTCTTTAAAACATCATCAGCAAACATGATTTCTTGAATGCTTCTTATTCCCAAACTGGGTCTCTTTTACAGCCTGCTGCCATTATAGGTTTTCTCTTCTAGTGAGAGAATGGTATGGTAGATCTCAAGACTTCTGGAATATGCTGCTCAAACTGTTTCACTTTTGTTTCTACTGCCTGTCCCTCCCTTCTCACATTTATCTCCAGACTTCTTCTCCTTGTCCATATCTATTCCGCCCCTAACAATCTTCTATTCACTCAACTTTTTGAAACTTTGCACTTTTAGAGAGAGGTAAGGGATTGACTCTGTGTACACTAATTTGCAGAGGGACAATAGGGTTGAGGTCTGTTATTCCTCACCTCTCTACATTATTTATTTATTTAAAACATTTTTGCTGTTAACAAGCATGTTATCTCTGGAGACACAAATCCACAGTTTGAGAACTGCAAAACTAAGCATCTCTGATGGTATCTTCTTGACTGAGCACTGAGTCCCATTGGGTAAATAGAAAGATTAACCTAAATAATCTATTCAGAAGCCCCCGGAACCTCATAAGATTGGGTCCCTAATCCATGATCTATTGGAACTCATTTACGAAACTTTTCTTAAACATTACATAAATATATTGTCTCATACTATAATGTATCTTAATTAAAACTATCTTTAGATAGGTTTTTCCCCCTCAAAAAGCATTTTATCCAAAAAATCCAATTTAAATAAAAAAAAATCACATTTTTTTTTTTATTTAAAAAAAAATCATTGATTTTTATCCACCCTGCTAGACTGATTATCAATGCTGCTGAGCATGTGTAACTCCCACGGCCCGAAGTGGGTTTGTGGGGGTGTAAGCACTTCTGAAAAGTCAGGCGCTTTATAGGGCTATAGTGTCAGTGTATGTGCAGACATTTATATAATTTTTGTAATAATTACAAAATATGTCAAATCTATTAGATGATATGGCCATATATTATCCACAAAACTAGAGCCTTCTAAGTAACGTGTTCAGAGTTACATTAGGGTGCACACCAGAAAGGCTCTGAGCACCTTTAACCCCACTGAAGTCAATAGGACTCTAATGTGTTCAGCACGTCTCAGTGTTCAAGCCCCTTCGTCATGGACCAGGTTCAGCACAGCCTTCCTTCTTCCTCCCAAGTCAGACACTTGTTTCTATCTCTGCCATTAATACCACTGACTTCCTTCCACCTTTCTCTGTTCAAGTCATGGACAGGCTTTCCAACATCTTCCACTGATGTTTTCCCTTTTTTTCCTCCTCTCATATACTTTAAGGCTAGAAGGGACCACTGTGGTCATCTAGTCGGACCTCCTGCATGTTGCAGGTCACAGAACCTCACCCATCCACTCCTGTAATAGACCCTAACCATTGACTGAGTTACTGAAGTCCTCGAATCGTGATTTAAAGAAGTCAAGTTAAAGAGACTCCACCTTGTACACTAGTTTAAACCTGCAAGTGACCCGTGCCCCATGCTGCAGACAAAGGCGAAAACCCCCCAGGATCTCTGTCAATCTGATGAGAGGAAAATTCCTTCCCAACCCCAAATATTGCGATCAGTTAGACCCTTAGCATGTGGACAAGAGACAGCAGTCAGACACCTGGGAAAGAATTCTCTGTAGTCACTCAGAGCCCTCCCCAGCTAGTGTCCCATCTCCAGTCGTTGGGGATGTTTGCTACTAGCAGCTGGAGATTGGCTAGTTGGAGTACCTCTCCATAAACTTATCAAGCTCACTCTTGTAGCCAGTCAGGTTTTTTGCACCCGCTGCTCCTCTTGGAAAGCTGTTTTAGAACTTCACTCCTCTGATAGCTAGAAACCTTCCTCTAATTTCAAACCTAAATTAATTGATGGCCAGTTTATATCCATTTGCTCTTGTTTCACTGCTGGCATTTAAAATTAAATAACTTCTTCCCTTCCTTCTGAAATATGTATTGAGAGCAATCATATCTTCCCTCAGCCTTCTTTTGGTTAGGCTAAACAAGCCAAGCTGTTTTGAGTCTCCTCTTCTTCTCCCTGCTCTCTAACCTTTCCTCTCACACTCCCATCCTTCCATTATTTCCTAAGGCTGACTTCCCTCCTCCTTCCTCTCAGCACATCCCAACAGGATGGCTCTGTGTCCCTAAATGAGGGGAATGCCCATTTTCAGGTCCTGTGTCTGGCTAGTGTTTTGCCTTGGCTTTTGCAAACTGAAGGAGCCATCACCTACCTGAGCCAGTAAAACTGAGAGCAGGATGGGTGAATGCACATTTATCTCAAGGACCACTTCCCACCATCAGATCTGTCACCTGTTACACCCTGCCTTATATGGCACCTAGAATCAGAGCAGCCTTCAAGTGATGTGCTGTAGAGTGTCAGCTACAGTACCACAATATGCAAGCAGCTACTGACCTGACCCAGCATGTGCTTTTATCTGTGCTCAATCTCTCCTGTACCACAGGCAAGCACAGGATTCTGACAAGGCATGGGATTGGGATAAACAAAAGGGAACAAAACTTAGAAGCCAAAAAAAAAAAGAAAATTCTGATTCACACTTCCTTGCCCATCATCCTGCATGAACCCCTCCAGTGTGCTTGTTTTTCCCACACTGAAAATCTGGACAACTTTTTCCCCCACAACTACTTCCTTTCCTCTCCCTTTATCTAAGTTACAGACTTGCTTCCCTCTTCTGTGTCCTACCCAAGTAGGATCTGCTTTCCTTGACCTCTCAGAAACTCCTTTTATGGGAGAATTTGAGGAAAGTTGCACAGCCCCTGTCCGTGCTGCACCGGGAGAAATAGAAGATTCTGTTTCTAAAGTAGTCAGACAGCCACCTTTTTCAAGGCCTAAATACACTAACAAAATAAAACAACAATCAGTATGTTATATTGCTCTTTCCAATTTTTGGTTTGTTTGTTTTGCATATGAAGAAATATGATGCATCTTGAGTGTGTTGCCTGAAATTTGTAAACTATTGCTTGGTTTTTCAAGCAGTAGTAAAGATTATAAATACTATTATTTTACTACATTTCAGCATACCATGAATTGAGGCAAAACCAGAAATATATACATATTCCCCATACAGCTATCAGAGCCATTTTTATTAATAGTAAATGCTCAAACTTTTAATGCAACAACTCAAAACTGGGCTTCTCAATAAATCCATATTTCATACTAAAGATGCAAGTTGCCTGTGCATTTACGGTCTGACTCTCATCAGGCTGCAATACTGAGTTGTAAAATCTCCATCTGGATGAAGGTTAAATGTTGTGGTCACTGGGACACAAAAACCAAAAAAATGAAGAGCGTTATCTTTAAAGAGTATTATTGCTTTCTAAATCCTAGTTTGGGCTAATAAATCCTTTTCTCATTTCAAATGTGGGCTGGATAAATAGTTTATGAAATACAGTAAGATCTGCAACTGTTAGAATATGTTTTTTTTTTCTTATTTGTAAAACACAATTCAAAAATATCTGCTTATATCCTTGAAAATCTTATTGGCATTTACTCCAGCAGAGGAAAAGGAACCCAACATTCATATGTTTCCATAAGCGTTTTAGCATAAATGGCCTTTTCAGTGTACTTTGAGTACTGTTTTATTTCTTGCTTCTGTTTCTAAATATCAGAAGGAATTTCTGCTTTAGAACCGTGTTCATTGACTCTTCTAACAATTCATTACTTAGGGGTGATCACCAGGGATCCTAGAAAAACATTTGCCACGGAAAAATGTGGAATTTGCATTTTTTACAGAGCATTTTTAAATGTTTATATTTTGTGAAAAAATAAAGCATATATGGTCTATCTATGTATATAGATAGATANAGAGATCCTTTTGTAGCTCTTTGCAGTCTGCCTGGGTCTTAACTATCTTTAGTAATTTTGTATCATCTGCAAATTTTGCCACCTCACTGTTCATCCCTTTTTCTAGATCATTTATGAATATGTTAAATAGGACTGGTCCCAGAACCGACCCCTGGGGGACACCACTATTTACCTCTCTCCATTCTGAGAACTGACCATTTTATACACACACACACACATATATATATAAAAATAAAGCATATACAGTCTATCTATAGCTATCTATCTATAGGTTTCAGAGTAGCAGCCGTGTTAGTCTGTATCCGCAAAAAGAAGAACAGGAGTACTTGTGGCACCTTAGAGACTAACAAATTTATTAGAGCATAAGCTTTCGTGGACTACAGCCCACTTCTTCGGATGCATAAGTGGGCTGTAGTCCACGAAAGCTTATGCTCTAATAAATTTGTTAGTCTCTAAGGTGCCACAAGTACTCCTGTTCTTCTTTTTGCGGATACAGACTAACACGGCTGCTACTCTGAAACCTATAGATAGATAGCTATAGATAGACTGTATATGCTTTATTTTTATATATATATGTGTGTGTGTGTGTATAAAATGGTCAGTTCTCAGAATGGAGAGAGGTAAATAGTGGTGTCCCCCAGGGGTCGGTTCTGGGACCAGTCCTATTTAACATATTCATAAATGATCTAGAAAAAGGGATGAACAGTGAGGTGGCAAAATTTGCAGATGATACAAAATTACTAAAGATAGTTAAGACCCAGGCAGACTGCAAAGAGCTACAAAAGGATCTCTCAAAACTGGGTGACTGGGCAACAAAATGGCAGATGAAATTTAATTTTGATAAATGCAAAGTAATGCACATTGGAAAGCATAATCCCAACAATACATATAAAATGATGAGGTCTAAATTAGCTGTTACCACTCAAGAAAGAGATCTTGGAGTCATAGTGGATAGTTCTCTGAAAACATCCACTCAATGTGTAGCAGCAGTCAACAAAGGTAACAGAATACTGGGAATAATTAAGAAAGGGATCGATAATAGGACAGAAAATATCATGTTGCCTCTATATAAATCCCTGGTAGGCCCACATCTTGAATACTGTGTGCAGATGTGGTCACCCCATCTCAAAAAAGATATATTGGAATTGGAAAAGGTTCAGAAAAGGGCAACAAAAATGATTAGGGGTATGGAATGGCTTCTGTATGAGGAGAGATTAATAAGACTGGGACTTTTCAGCTTGGAAAAGAGACAGCTAAGGAGAGATCTGATCGAGGTCTATAAAATCATGACTGGTGTAGAGAAAGTAGATAAGGAAGTGTTTACTATTTCTCATAACACAAGAACTAGGGGTCACCAAATGAAATTAATTGGCAGCAGTTTTAAAACAAACAAAAGGAAGTGTTTCTTCACACAATGCACAGTCGACCTGTGGAACTCCTTGCCAGAGGATGTTGTGAAGGCCAAGACCATAACAGGGTTCAAAAAAGAACTAGATAAATTCATGAAGGAGAGGTCCATCAATGACTATTAGCCAGAATGGGCAGGAATGGCGTCCCTATCCTTTGTTTGCCAGAAGCTGGGAATGAGCAACAGGGGGTGGATCACTTGATGATTACCTGTTCTGTTCATTCCCTCTGGGGCACCTGGCACTGCCCACTGTTGGAAGACAGGATACTGGGCTAGATGGACCTTTGGTCTGACCCAGTAGGGCCATTCTTATGTTCTTATGGTAGACCCATCAGCCACCCAGGGCTGACAGTGGTTGGGGCTTCGGCAGTCAGCCCCTGGGCAGCTGGGCCTGGAGCAGCTGGTGGTTCAGTTAATATGGAGAGCCAGATAATGGAGGATCAGATAAATGGGGTTCTACTGTATATCAATAAAACATTGTGTTAACTGATACAAATATATATATATATTGTGGCTACGGGACCTAAAGTTCGGCATTTCATTTTAATTGCAGAAAAACTGCAGATTTTTATCTGAGAATTTTGATTTTATTTATCATGGAAAGATAGGATCCATGGTGATCACTTATTTCCTAATAAAGACTCTTTCCATAATTGTTAATGAGATTAGGACACATTTCACCGCGTCTGAAAAAGCATAGTTACAGTATATCGGAAAAGCCAAGTAGCCATAATTTTTTTGGATAGAATTGGGGCGTAGGCACACTATTAGTGAGAATGTTTCTTGTTGTTGAGCACACATCAAGCTTTTATTAACTTTGTATGAGGCAGTCTCTTGCCAATCTTTCAGGGGCCCAGTAGAACCAGCTAACAATCTTGTTCTGGACGAGCTGGAGTTATTTTTTATGTTCACCCAAACAGCTTCCTAATTCTCCTTGGGTAGAATGATTTTTAGTTCTTTCCCCATACCCCTTAATTAGCTTTAATACCTATGTTGGGAGAGAACTATAAAGAGTAGAACAACCTGTATAAATTGCCTGAGGCGGTTTTCTGAACTATGTTTTAGCATAGAAATACAGGCCATTGTGTGAATATAAGAGGCTGCAGTTATACTGTGTGGAGAAAGAGAGCTCTGAAGGAGAAACTAAATACTTATAGACTAGATGAAGGAAGTCCACAGCCTGATTATTAACCAAACAAATCTTTAAAATGCATTTCTACTCCGAACAGTTACATTGCACCTTCCTACTCCCTGTGCATATTTAAAGTCATATCTGATATGCTATAGTGACAAATCTAGTTCAGTTACTATTTTTCCCTCCTTTTATCAGTTTTGTAGTATCAACTTTGCTCTGGGACTTATAACAACGCTTCCTTAGCTCCCGTCCCCTAACGCCCCTACTCTACTTGCGCTACATTGATGACATCATCATCTGGACCCATGGAAAAGAAGCCTTTGAGGAATTCCACCATGATTTCAACAATTTCCATCCCCCCATCAACCTGAGCCTGGACCAATCCACATAAGCGATCCATTTCCTGGACACTACTGTGCTAATAAGCGATGGTCACATAAACACCAGCCTATACCAGAAACCTACTGATCGCTATACTTACCTGCATGCCTCCAGCTTCCATCCAGGACACACCACATGATCCATTGTTTACAACCAACCTCTAAGATACAACTGCATTTACTCCAATCCCTCAGAGACAAACACCTACAAGATCTCAATCAAGTGTTATTAAAACTACAATACCCATCTGCTGAAGTGAAAAAACAGATTGACAGAGTCAGAAGAGTACCCAGAAGCCACCTACTACAGGACAGGCCCAACAAAGAAAATAACAGAACGCCACTAGCCATCACCTTCAACCCCCAACTCAAACCTCTCCAGCGCATCATCAAAGATCTATCCTGAAAGATGATCCCCCACTCTCACAGATCTTGGGAGACAGACCAGTCCTCTCTTACAGACAGCCTACCAACCTGAAGCAAATACTCACCAGCAACCACAAAACAAAAACACTAACCCAGGAACCTATCCTTGCAACAAAGCCCTATGCCAACTCTGTCCACATATCTATTCAAGTGACACCATCATAGAATCTAATTACATCAGCCACGCCATCAGGGGCTCATTCACCTGCACATCTACCAATGTGATATATGCCATCATGTGCCAGCAATGCCCCTCTGCCACATATATTGGCCAAACTGGACAGTCTCTATGTAAAAGAATAAATGGACAGAAATCTGACATCAGAAATCATAACATTCAAAAACAAGTTGGAGAACACTTCAACCTCTCTGGTCACTCAGTAACAGACTTAAAGGTGGCAATTTTGCAATAGAAAAGCTTCAAAAACAGACTCCAACAAGAAACTGCTGAAGTGGAATTAATTTGCAAACTAGATACCATTAACTTGGGCTTGAATAGAGACTGGGAGTGGCTGGGTCATTACACAAATTGAATCTATTTTCCCATGTTAAGTGTCCTCACACCTTCTTGTCAACTGTCTGAAATGGGCCATCTTGATTATCACTACAAAAGTTTTTTTCTCCTGCTGATAATAGCTCATCTTAATTAATTAGCCTCTTAGAGTTGGTATGGCAACTTCCACCTTTTCATGTTCTCTGTATGTATATATATCTTCTTACTATATGAGCCATTCTATGCATCTGATGAAGTGGGCTGTAGCCCACAAAAGCTTATGCTCAAATAAATTTGTTAGTCTCTAAGGTGCCAGAAGTACTCCTGTTCTTTTTGCTGGGTTCCATTCTGCCTCATGTGCAGGCAGACTTGTTAGCCAAGTTCCAATTACAGGGCCAAATTCTGTTCTTATTTTATATCTATTCAAACCTACTGAAAATGCAGTTGCACAGGTACAAATTGAAGGCAGAATATTTGAAGGCAATAGGACAGAACAGGTCAGCATATGACTTGTGAAGTCTTTACTATCTGTCATTTTAGTAATGATGAGTGATGATGAGCAAGCTAGGAAGAATACAGTGTCATGTCCATATATCTCAGGTTGAGTTTGTCAGGTTGACAGAAAAAAAACACAATCTTTTTACTTGTAAGTTGAGAAAATTTGTTCTGGAAATTACTGAGAACACAATATACCCCCTTTTAGAGTCATTTCAAGAGTAGCACTTGAAACCTGCTGATGCTTTTATTCTCACATTGCTGACTTCAAGCAATCGGTCACTCTAAAATGCCAGTTTATTTCAAAGAATGATTTTGGAAAATCTGATTGAATATGTGAATTAGAGTGAGAAGAAGCGTGAGCCACCAGAGCTGAAATTTTCCTTGCAGATAAAAGGCATCTGATTCAAGCAGGACAGACCATCAGGATACCAAAACAGGGCATAACTATCATGAGCCACGAAGAAGTGTAATTATTCTCCAAAGGCAAGAACCAGGTCAGGATGTATAGGAGGAAAAGAGCTTGACAATAGAGAAGCAAGTACAAGAGTACTAGCCCTCCAGAAAACCAACCTCTCCTTAATGTTTTTGATGAAATCTGAGATTATTGTTCCATATGAAATCCATTATTTTATTTAGACTCTTGAAGAAGCTGGCAGGGTCCCTTTCTCTCTCTCACACACACAAAGTGAGACTTTTTTATTTTTTTGCTGTTCCTTATATTACATAAGGATTTGTGGCTCTCTTCTCCCTTTGAAAAGAAGTTTCATGTACCTCTCTGAAAAATGTTCATGGATTTCATGTGCATCTGGGATGTACAGGCTCAAAATACAAAAGAAAAACTTGGTTAGGAGGGCACTTGCTTGAGATGGCAACTTTATCTCTCATATCTGAGTTGGCAGCTGCAATATCTACTTCCACCAGAACCCCTATCTTGCTAAGTTTAAGAGTCATCTGGAGGTGTCATACAACCTATACAGAAGATGGCCAACTAACTTCCTATTTCCTCAATGCCCACACACTAATCCTCATCAATTAAAGGCGCCCAAATAATTAAACCATAACTTTTCTATGGATCCTGCTGGGAAAAATAGAAATGACAAATGACCCAAGCTCAACTCTCCAAAGAAAAGTGAGGCTGAGGAAACCTAGAAGTCACTCACACCGGACTTTGTAGCTATGAAGGGCGTTCTAACTACCAAGGACTTTCTAATTGAAGGAGGTTAAAATGGAGAATGCTTCTTTAAATAAAAGAGATTACCTTGTGTCTCTAATATCCTGAGACTGGAATGACTATAACGACACTCTTTAAGGCAAAGACTAAATTAGTCTTGAGGAGAAACAAAAAAGATCTTCAGAACAGATCACACAGGAATAATTCGTAGTTACTGGGAGTCCCTGAATTACTGTAAGGAAAAAACGATGATTAGCCTTCTCCAGATCACACTCTCTGAGGTCCCAGGATTGGGTCTGGTTTGCCTCCCTGGAAACTGAAGGGGCTCATCAAGTAGCAGGGGCCAAAATCATTTATGTCACTTCATGTTTACCTTTCTTCATTAGTTTGTGAATATGGATATACAATATTAGTATTTATATACTACTATATACTTATGCATTCATATCTATGAAGCAATAGATTTAATTCATTTATATATCTTAGCATATGTAGGTATTTTGGTAAATATAGGTATATTTCTGGCAAATTCCTAATTAATTCATATTGTGCGGGGAGGGGGAGGATGAAGGCATATACCATCTGGGATTGGAACATTCCCAAACTGGAAGTTTGGAAAATGAAGGGTAAGGTGGGTGATGTATGGGGGCGGTGGGAAGTTGTTTCTTTGTTTGATGGGCAGGAGATCATTTTATTTTCTATGGAGCAGTGGTGCAAGAACGGTGGTACGGTACGCTGTACCAGTAAGCTATTTATAGCTGGTGTACCGGAAAGATAGAGGAGCCCGCCCCTGACATTCCATGGAGCTATCTGTCCTCCATCTATACAGCAGTCCCGCCAGATAGGGTGACCAGATGTCCCAATTTTATAGGGACAGTCCCGATTTTGGGGTCTTTTTCTTATATAGGCTCCTATTACCCCCCACCCTCCATCCCCATTTTTCACATTTGCTGCCTGGTCACCCTACTGCCAGACGACAGGGCTGGGGGGCAGGGCTGGGGGCAGTGCAGCGGGGAAAGGAGCAGAACGCTGGCAGCTCCTCCAGCGTGGCTTCTGTACTCCCCCAGCCCTGTCCTCCGGTCGGGCTCCTGTACAGACTCCAAGCAGGAGGACTCAGGAGATGGGGCTGTGTGGAAGGGCTGGGGCGGCCCTGATCTCCCAAGAACTGCAGCAATGAAAGGAGCAGAATATGGGGCTGCCTGGCGGCCCCACACCGGCATCTCCTCCGGCACTGCTGTACTGCCCTCAGCCAGCGGCGCAGGGGCGGCAAATTTATAATAGCAGCATTATTGTAATCACGGCATTAGTGTTTGCATGATACTATCTGTTACGGGTTGGATCACAGAAACCCCCTTGGGGCTGCCAAGTGATGTGCCAAGACTACTTCTGCACCTGCTTTCCCTGCCAGCTTGGGACTCCAGAGGCCTGCGTAGTTGTGCCAGACATGCTTGCCGGCCACAAACACAGACCCAGGTCTGAAACATGTCCCACAAACTGCAGGCTTAACTGAAAGTGTTCCTGTCTTTAACACTCAGATGCCCAACTCCCAATGGCGTCCAAACCCCAAATAAATCCAAATAAATCCACTCATAAATTGTTCGCCCTCTATAACACTGATAGCGAGATATGCTCAGCTGTTTGTCTCCCCCCCCCCAGTATTAATGCATATTCTGAGTTAAATAGTAAGTAAAAAGTGATTTTATTAAATACAGAAAGTAGGATTTAAGTCAGGGGTGGGCAAACATTTTGGCCCGACGGCCACATCGGGGTTGCAAAACTGTATGGAGGGCCGGGTAGGGAAGGCTGTTCCTCCCCAAGCAGCCTGGCCCCCGCCCCTTATCCGACCCCTCCCACTTCCTGCCCCCTGTCTGCCCCCCTCAGAATCCCCTGACCTATCCAACCCCCCTTCTCCTTGTCCCCGACCGTCCCCTCCTGGAACCCCTGCCCTTTATCCAACACCCCCAGGACCTCACCCCCTACCAACCCCCCCCTGCTCCCTGATTGCCCCGACCCCTGGGCCTCCCATGCTTATCCAACCCCCCTCCGTTCCCCATCCCCTAACCACCACCCCCGAACCTCCGCCCCATCCAACCGCCCCCTGTCCCCTGAGACCCCCTGCCTCTTATCCAACCCCCCCGTTCCCTGTCCCCTTACCATGCCGCTCAGAGCGGCATGTTTGGCAGCCGCACTGCCTGGCTGGAGCCAGACATGCTGCCGCGCTGCCCTGCAGGAGCACGCAGCCCCACCGCCTAGAGCGCTGCCCGTGTGGTGGCATGGCTGCAGGGAAGGGGGGACACCAGGGGAGGGGCTGGGGGCTAGCCTCCCCAGCCAGGCACTCAAGGGCCAGGCAGGATTGTCCCATGGGCTGTAGTTTGCCCACGTCTGATTTATGTGGTTCCAAGTAGTAACAGACAGAACAAAGTGAATTACCAAGCAAAATAAAATAAAACATGCAAATCTGTCTAATACAGTAAGAAAACTGAATACAGATTAAACCTCACCCTCAGAGGTGGTCCAGTAAGCTTCCTTTTACAGACTAGTCTCCTCCTAGTCTGGGTCCAGCAATCACTCACACCCTCCATGGTTACTGTCCTTTGTTCCAGTTTCCTTCAGGTATCCTTTGGGGGTGGTGAAGCTATCTCTTGAGCCAGCTGAAGACCAAATGGAGAGGTCTCCAATGGCTTAAATAGACTTTATCTTGTGGGTGGAGACCCCCTCATCTCTCCTATGCAATGTCCAGCTCCAAGATGGAGTTTTGGAGTCACATGGGCAAGTCACATGTTCATGCATGACTCAGTTTTTACAGGCAGCAACCATAGCCCACATGCTATCTTGAATATCTCCAGGAAGACTTCTTATGTGGATTGGAGCCTTCCAAGATCCATAGGCACCAACTTTTTCCAGCGCCCATGGGTGCTCGAGCCTCCAGCCCCTGGCCCCGCCCCGACTCCACTCCTGCCCCACCCCCATTCCAACCCCTTCCCCAAAGTCCCCGCCCCAACTCCACCCCCTCCTTGCCCCTATTGGACCCCTTCCCCAAATCCCTGCTCCGGCCCCACCTCTTCCCCACCTCCTCCCCTGAGCACGCCGTGTTCCCTCCTCCCCCGTGGCAAGCACTGGGAGGGAGGGAGGAGAAGCTGGACGTGGTGCGCTCAGGGGAGAAGGCGGAGTGGAGGCGGAGGTGAGTTGAGTTGGGGGGGCAGGGCGGCGAGCTGCCGGTGGGTGCAGAGCAGCCACCAATATTTCCCCGTGGGTGCTCCAGCCCCGGAGTACCCACAGAGTCGGTGCCTATGCCAAGATCCATTGTCTGTTAAGTGTTTCTTGATTGGGCACTTAACCTGCACAATCCTTTCTAAAGAAGCTGACCAAATACTTACTAAGGTTACTTAAAATCAAACAAGTATACAGCCAATATTCATAACATCAAATACAACAATGATACATACATACAAATAGGATGAATATATTTAGCAGATCATAACCTTTCCGTAGATATGTTACATGGGATATGTAGCATAAAACATATTCCAGTTATGTCATATGTACATTCATAAGCATATTCCCATAAAGCACTATGAGGTGCAATGACACACTATCTTTAATAAATCCTGATGCCTAAACAGATTATCTTTTTGATTGAATGATTGCATTTATGATGGATTTAGTCTATAAGAAACAACCATCACTTGAAACTTTGATAGAACATACCTCTATATTTACACTGTACACATTATTGTAATAATCTTTGTTCAAATTATGCATTGTAAGGTATCATTTTAAAAGTCTTAATTTGCTGATCAGTGTTGTCCTGATAAAATATGTGTGGAGACATTGTATGTGAAGATTCCACTTCATGGTGGTGTTAACACATATTCCTAACTGAGGTTGGCAAACAGGTCTATCTTAAACAAAGGAATGTGTGCTCTGCTTAAGTTATATTTAAGCAGTAAACAGTGTCATGAAGCAGGAAGGGAAAAAAAGGAAGCTCAAACAGGTAAGGAAAAAGCAGCAGGGAACATCCTTTCACATAGACTTTTTCTCTCCTGGTACCCAGCTGGAAATGTTTTTCAAGATGGGGACTGAGACTATAAAAAGGAGGGACAAACACCTCAAGGCAGCCCTCTCGCTCTCTCTCTGCCCATCAATTCACTGCATCTGAAGGAAGCAGCCATTGGACTAGGGGAAGAGATCCTGACCTCAGAAGTTTAGTTAGCTGGATTGCTTTACTTTGAATTTAAAATAATTTGTTAAGTTAGGCACCAGTAGCGTTTTATCATTATTTTTCTTGTAACCATTTCTGACTTTTATGCCTCATTACTTGTACTCACTTGAAATATATCTCTTTGCAGTTAATACATTTATTTTATTGTTTACCTAAAACAGTGTGTTTAAATTGATGTGTCTGGGAAACTCCATTTGTGATGGCAAGTTGTATGCATACTGTTCCTTTTAAAGAAAAAAATAACCTAATATAGCTTGTATTGTCCAGGAGAGTGATGGGCAGTACAGCACATATATTTCTGGGGGAGAATCTAGGACTGGGGGTGTTTTGGGATCACCCTGCAATATAATCAAGTCTGGTGAGAGCCAGAATATAATCCAAGTGTGGCCAGCAGATTGCAGTTACACACAAACACTCAGGGTGTGGCCTGCATGCTGGAAGGCTCTTTGTGAGTGGCCTAGGTGGGAATTCCTTCACCAAAGCATTGTATGACACCCAAGATTGCAGGGCAGGGTAGACACAGCTGCTCATTAGTCTGGATTGTATGCTAGTGTGTCACAGAGACTTGTTCCAATTTATCCAAAATCCTATTATCTCACAGAAGCTGGGAATGGGCGACAGGGGATGGATCACTTGTTGATCATCTGTTCTGTTCGTTCCCTCTGAAGCATCTGGCATTGGCCACTGTCGGAAGACCAGATACTGGGCTAGATGGATTTTTGGTGTGACCCAGTATGGCCGTTCTTATGTTTTTATGTAAGTGGTTTACTGCAGATGGTGGTGTAATCAAAAATAAGGGATTTTTTTTTAGAGTGAACAGAATATCATCTGCATATAAACTAATCTTGTGCTCATTATTCTAGATAATAATTCCTTCAACGGAGGATGTCTGTCTGATATATGCTGCTAGCAGTTCCATGTCTATGTCAAATAGTAGAGGGGATACAGGATGCCCCAATGCATTCCTTGATTTAACTGAAAAGTAGGGGAGAAAATACCATTAGTCAGAACAGAGGCAAGAGGTGATTTGTAAATAATATAGATTGAAATTTAGGTCCAAATCCTAATTTCCCCAGGATCACTTGAAGCCATTCCACTCAATTTGAAGGCCTTTTTAGCATCTAATGATAGGATAACAGGTGGAACATCAGTTGTTTGTGCCTGATGGCTTAGTAGAGCCCTATCAAATTCACAGTCCATTTTGGTCAATTTCACAGTCATATGATTTTAAAAATCCTAAATGTCATGATTTCAACTATTTAAATCTGCAATTTCACAGTGTTGTAATTGAGGGGTCCTGACCCAAAAAGGAGTTGGGGGGGTCGCAAGGTTATTGTATGGGGGGGATGCGGTACTGCTACCCTTGTTTCTGCGCTGCTGCTGGTGACGGTGCTGCCTTCAGAGCAGGTCAGCTGGAGAGCAGCAGCCGCTGGCTGGGAGCCTAGATCTGAAGGCAGAGCTGCCAGCAGCAGCGCAGAAGTAAGGATGGCATGATGTGGTATTGCCACCTTTACTTCTGCACTGCTGCCTGCACAGCTAGGCCCTCAGTCAGCAGCCGCCACTCTCCGACCACCCAGCTGTGAAGGCAGCAGCACAGAAGTAAGGGTGACATGGTATGGTATTGCCACCCTTACTTCTGTGCTGCTGCTGGCAGGGCACTGTCTTCAGAATGGGTGCTCGGCCACCAGCCGCTGCTCTTCCCACTCAGTTCTGAAGGCAGCGCAGAGGTAAGTGTGGCAATACCACGCCCCCCCCAAATAACCTTGTGACCCCCCCGCAACTCCCTTTTGGGGCAGGACCCCCAATTTTGAGAAACACTGGTGTCCCCTGAGAAATATGCATAGTATAGGGCAGTGGTAGGCAACCTGTGGCCCGCATGTAGCCCATCAGGGTAATCTGATTGCAGGCCGCTAGACATTTTGCTGGCATTAACTGTATGCAGGCACAGCCTCCCGCAGTTCCCAGTGGCTGCAGTTTGCCATTCCCGGCCAATGGGAGCTGCGGGAATCGGAGGCCAGCACGTCCCTCCAGCCCGCCGCTTCCTGAAGCTCCCTTTGGCCAGGAACGGCAAACTGCAGCCACTGCGAACTGCAGGAGGCCGTGCCTGCAGACAGTCAGTCAATGCCAGCAAAATGTCTCATGGCATGCAATCAGATATCTGATGGGCCGCATGTAGCCCACGGGCCACAAGTTGCCCACCACTAGTATAGGGTAAAAACACACAAAAGACCAGATTTCATGGTGGGAGGCCAGATTTCATGGTCTGTGATGCGTTTTTCATGGCCATGAATTTGGTAGGGCCCTATGGATTAGGTAGAATATCTTCTGAGTATTGTCTACGCTAATCTGCTTCAAATAAAATTTACCTGGTTTGTGGGAATTGGTGGAGCAATGTTGTTTAACCATGAAGTGAGAACCTTTGTCAGAATTCTATCATCTGTATTCAAAAGAAACATGGGGCAGTAATCCCTACAATGAAAATTGTTGTTACCTATTTGAAGAATGCAGGTAATCATTACTGACCTCATGTCCCACGAGATTATTTCTTTTGTAAATATTTCATAGACTTCAGACGGTATCAGTGCTAATGGATTTATAAATGTCTTATAAAATTCTGCTGGAAAGCCATCACATCCAAGTGCTTTGCCAAAGTTGAGCAAGCCAATTCCCTGCTTAATTTATAGTAGAGATTTATCTTCCTTCATATAATCAGTTTGAGTTATCAACAATATATTTAGGGTTGTCCCTCCAGGAATTGGTCAAATAGATTGGAATTGAATTCACGATGTGATATGTAACAGGATTCATAAAAGTCTTTAAATTGCCTCTTAATTTTATCATGTTCTTGTACAAAATGACCATTGTCCTACATGAGGATAGTGTTATTCAATGAAGCCATTTTAATTCTCCTCACTAAGATTTTCTCTACTTGAGCCCTCCATTCATAATGCATTTGTTAAGTTGTGTAAGTATCAATTAAAACTGTCTTTCTCCCACTGCGCCTGAGACTTCTGCTATACAGATCCCAGGCAGGGAAATGACAAAAGACATGGAGAAAGGGCAGTCCCTACCAACATCTTATTTTGGAAAGGTAAAAGCTGTTAAAATGAATGTTGGACCAAGATTACTGTATATGTTTAGCTTTATTTCACTTAAATTTCCTCCTTCAACTTTCAGAAGAATAAATAGAGTTCTTCAAGATCTACCCCCTCAAGTGATGCCAGGAAATGGATGCCAGAAGAGTCATTTTATGAAAATGGAAATCTGCTATTCCCCCACATCTTCCTTGACTGGTTAACTGAACTAACTATCGCCTTCATGGAAAAACTGACATCAATCTATCCACAAGTTCCTACTTGAAGACACGTAGTTTGCAATGCCCTCATGAAAGACCAACTCCAGGTAGACTGGGCTTCTGATCCTTCTCTCTATATCTTGTTTTTCTTTTTTTTAAGTGGGGGAGAGTGGATTGTTAGGGAATTATTTCCTAATTATTATTAGGAGTATTTAACTATGAATATATCATACAATGTTATTGTTAAACTGTATTCCTGCTCTGTTTCCTTTGTAACTTTATTTGCATGGATGGATGGATGGATGGATATGTTAAAACTTTTGAAATTTAAAATAATAATAATAAAAAAAAAGAGCTATAGCCAGGACTTATTTCCAAAAGGAAATAAAGGAAAATGGCATTCTGACAGTTCACAGGGATTCGTGTCACCTCCTTGAAGTAAACAAGATGGCAGCCAAGCACCTAAAGCAGAGAAAGGGAATAGGTTTCTTTCTTCCTGATCCAAAACTGATACAAAAGAGCTCTAAGGCACTCAGGACAGATCTCCATTCCAGGCTGCTAACTATAACAAACGGACATGGTTAACCTAGATGAGAGGATCAGCACCACTGGAACTAGAGTAGGACAGAATGCAGATGAGGTATTGAATCTGCAGGCAAGAATCAAGTTTGAAGAAACTGAAGCAAGGTAGGATCTTTAAAGTTGATATGGAGAACTGTGAAAGCAGGAATAAAGGTGAGAATAACATGACACTGAGAACTTGGAGAAAGATAATTTGACAATTAGTGCAGAATATCATTAAGGTGATTTTAAATCTGAAGATAGCAGATGAGGTAGTTGTAGACAGGAATGTCAAAACCCTTAGACACACACCTCCCTTCCCCCCCTGAAAATCACTCCAGGGATATAACTAAAATCACACTATTATCAACAACATTAGCATCTGATAAAAAAAACTAGAGAGCAAAAGATCTGCTATCAGGGTTTATAAGCTACAACCCTGAGGTTGTGCAGAAATATGGGAGAGGTAACCTAAGACTTAAGAAAAAGTAAAATGATACAGATTTGGCTTCCTATTTAAATGTATATACTTCTACCTCAATAAAACTTTTGTTACTAAGAGTCTGAAATAAAGGAAAAAAAGTTCTTAAAATCCCTGGGGCTGTTTCTGGAAAGACAAATTGAGTGTCAGTGGGACAATACAGAGGAGAAGCAAAAGAAAAATACATGGAAGGCTGCCAAGAAAAGGAAGCACAAAGAACTTTAGTGTCACTTTAGAACACTGAAAGGAATGAGGATTTGGAATGGGTTGACTGTAATCACTGGGCATATGAATCACACAAACCTTAATTGTTCAAATCAAGGGACAATTAAAATACTAATATAAAGGATAATAGATTATCTATTGTAAATAACCATGAATCAACTAAATGTTAGACAGTAAAGCTGGGGGAGAGGGGAGAGAGAAAAGGAAAGCATATAGGAGAGCACCCTCCTAAAATGGGGGGAGGCAAGGTGCAGTTAACCAGTTTAGTTGGATAGGGTACCTATGGGGAACAGTAAAATCCCTCACCTCTGGTCCACAGAAAGATAACAGACCTGCCTTTAATGGCTGTGGGTTCAGTGTCCCTAGCAGTGGTTAATGCCTTCCATGACCTGTGGCCCTGAGACAGATGGAATGGATTTGGGTGAGTATATCCCCTCATAAAAATGCTGTCTGGGAAGCTGGGAAATGAAGAAGGGGTGTTTCTTTTTTCATATTGTTGTATTGGATCAAGATGAATCAGAATTTAAAACAAGCTTGGTATTGAGCAATACACCAGAATTGAAAATGGCAAGTAATATAAAAACTAGTTGTGTCAAGAAAACAAATCATAGTCTGTAAGATTTCTTATGTTCAGTAGCATTCACTAACAAAATAAGACAGTGTCTCCCATTCATGGATGTTATATAGCAAATGTCTTGATTGTTTAAACAAAACAGTAGCAATATAAAAACGGAATAGTTAATTCAATTATAGTTAATAATGTAAAATGACAGGAGGCCTTACATGCAATTAAGAAAATGCAATGACATATTATCCTCTTGTAAAAAATGTTAGGTTAGAAAAGAAAAGAGCTGTTGGTACACTTTTTCCCCCTCAGAGATAGGAGTTTAAATAAAAGAGCAACGAAAAGACAAAGAAGGCCCCTGAATGCTTTTAAAAAGAACCTTAGTGGCAAAAATGTTTGCCATATTATCCATATATGTTCAGAACCCAGTGTAGAAAAAAATTCTCCTACAGTTTCTTTTCAATGAGATGAACTTGTTATACTTCTACACTGAAACAAAAATGTCATAGGTTTGATAACAAAATTTCTGAGGGCAAAGGAATAAGTGCTATTTCAGTCAAACATCTTACTCAGTCTTAGAAAGATGGCTAGAGTCCTAATGATAAAAAAAATACACTTTTCTTCTGCCTGGAAATAAATAAATGTGCAATGAAATGTTTTTATCACATATTCTCTCTTACAGTTAGTTGAGAGTAGCACCTCTGGAAACAACAAATTGTCAGATCTCATACCCATTCCCATCTTACCTAACAAATTGGCTTCAACCACTCACCATTTATTCATGTCAATCACACTTCGCCCTTTTGCAGAATCTCCTAAGAGAAGATGTTAGTCAATAAAGAGACAACCTTAAATACTTTAAACATAACAATCAAGCTAACACTAAATGAGGCCTACTGAGGAATGCAAGCAAGGTTGTAATAAAAGATCAGTTAAAAATTAGCAGAGCATCCCAATTAAAAAAAAAAAAAAAAATGAATATCTCTTAAGAAGGAAACAAATAGGCTAAAACAGTTATATAAATTTAGAATCAAATAATATTTTTCAACAATTGCAAAATGGAAGAGGAAAATTAAATAGCTTAAAAAAGATCACACTGGAAAACTATTTAGATATAGGGAGCAGAAATATTATGAGAAAGGAAAAAAACAGGACAAACATCTGGCCCAGAAATTAAGTATTTCCTGAGGGGGGGGGGGGGAAACACTCTTCCCACATAGCAAATGACTAGCATCAGATATCATGCACCCAAAGGAAGCAAGTACTATATATTTGTAGTACCATCACAATGTGTACAAGTCTGACCATCCATAAGTAAGATTGTGAGTTTGTCACGGAGGTCACAGAAGTAACATGACTTTTTGGGACTTCCGTGACTTCTGCAGCGCCCGACGTGGCTGGCCCAGGGGCTGCCTGAGCAGCTCAGGCAGCTTCTGGGCCAGCCACAACAGATGCTGCTGGGGCAGTCTGGGGCCACCCATCCCCTCCAGCAGCAACAGACATTTGGGTGTGGGAGGAAGCTCAGGGCTGGGGGTTGGGGCACAGGAGGGGGTGAGGGCTCTGAGCAGCGCTTACCTTGGTGGGCTCCCTGGAAGCAGTGTCATGTCCCTCCCTCAGCTCCAAGCAGATGGCTCCACGCACTGCCTTCGCCCACAGGCACTGCCCCCACAACTCCCATTGGCTGCGGTTCCTGCCCAATGGGAGCTGCGAAGCTGGCACTCGGGGCAGAGGCAGCGCACGGAGCCGTCTGGCCACACCTCCGCCTAGGGGAGAGACGCAAAGAGCCAGGTAGGTAGCCTGCCAGCCCTGCCAACCCCCCCCCCCTAAAGCACCCCCGGTGCCCCCGGGCTGCCCCCCCCCCCCCCCAAGATTTAGTCAGGGTATTTAGTACAAGTCATGGACTGGTCATGGAGCTGTGAATTTTTGTTTACTGCCGTGACCTGTCCATGACTTTTACTAAAAATACCCATTACTAAACGTAGCCTTATCCATAAGTAGCCAAAAGGTGGAATTTTCAAAAGTGTTAGCATTGACTGGACTCTGCTCCCATTGGTGTCAATGACAATTGGCTGCAATAGGGTCACAGTTTGATGACCACTGAGCACTTTTGAAAATCCCACCAAAAATCTATAACTATACAGGCTGTTCATCTTTCAGTATAGACTCAGATTAGAAAACCTTAGAAGAAGCCATCATGGAAGAACAGGGAGAGGCCGCTATTGCAGATTTAAATAGTCAGGTGAAGGCCTCAGTTTAGATAGGCATCCTGCAAAGTTTCATGAGACATCTTAAGGATGTGCCCATTGAGAGAGATTTTCAATGTTAGACTGATGAGGCTTTCTAAATCAGATTAAGAGAAGGTTTTCTAATATGCTTCTCCTACCAACCCATTTTGCCTATTAAAACACAATGTACAAATATTGGCAAAGGTTTTGGCTAACAGATTAAAAAAAAATACTGCCCTCTTAAGATGAGACAGATTTCTTTTGTGACAGACAGTGAAAACACAATGAGGGTTGGGGGATTATCCATTCTGCCTTATCAGAGGAAAACCCATGTATGTTATCACCATTAGATACAGAGAAAACCTTTGATCAAGTAGAGTAGAATTATTTCATGGAAGTCTTAGAACAATACAGAAGAGGGGTGCAACAGTCTTAGATGGATAAAAGCACTTTCATAACAGGAGGTGAGGCTTAATAGATATACTCTGTTTTCACTCTCTCTAGAGGCATATGACAGGGATGCCCTCTGTCCCTGAAGCTTTTTTGCATTGGACATGGAACCATTCACCCAAAGAATCCATTGCAATAAAAGTGTTAAAGGAATAGGCGCAGCAGATAGCCAAGTGAAACCAGAGTCTATGCTCTATTATTTTGATTTTAGCTAACTCCCAAAATTCCTGTAAGGAAGTAACTAAAAGTTTTAGAATTGCATTAGGGTACAAAGTTAATCCAATGGAGTGTGAAATATTGGGTACAAATTTTTCAGTGACAGAAAAACAATCTTGCATCTGAAGTGAGGTTCTTACCCACGAAAGCTTATGCTCCCAATACTTCTGTTAGTCTTAATGGTGCCACAGGACCCTCTGTTGCTTTTTACAGATTCAGACTAACACAGCTACCCCTCTGATACAGAAAAACAATGGGTAGGATACACACTGAATTTGGGTTCAGTATGGTCAAATTCTATTAGTTGCCATGGGGGACAAATATAAAGTAACATATCTATCTATAGGATCTTTATTTTATCTTGTTATGGAAATTCATTTAAAACAATATGAGCAGTCTGACTACACCACAGTCACGGGATGTGATTATAGAAGATGCAGGCATACTAAGTTAGTGTCAATCCAGTTAGCCAGGGTTCTAATAACAGTGAAACCATGGCTCCTCAGAAATGTCTGGTAAAAGTACAAGACCTTGCTTAGTGTGTGAATTCTCACTAATTTAAAGAGGGATTTATACAAATATGGTACTCTGCTACGCAAGACTTCGAGTCTAACCAGTGACTAAACCTGGAGGCAACACACCTGCCGGTGGAGTGAGCCAGATGCTCCTGTAAAGAAGAATATATTCCACAAGTTGGCAAATTGGCATCAGCTTCTCCCTGGGCCCCACATGTGAGATCAGAGAGGGGGTCAGTAGAGCCTCTAGCAAAGAGTGCAGCTGCCTTGCTCAGCTGGCAGTACCCTCAGGAGGAATGACACACAGGACCAGAGGAAAAAATAGAGCTAAATGCAACTTTTTTTCCTCTTGTCTAGTCATTTCCATTTCACAAGAAACAGACCTAAGGTCAGATTTCCCTTTTGTGTCTGGTTTATGGTTTAGATCAGTTTTTTTGTTTTTCTTAAGAGTTACTGTGGAGGAGAAAAATATAGTACATCAGCTCCCTTGCCTCACTTAGGCCAGAACATTCATGATAATGTACATTTCCTCTGGCTCCCAAGAGAAGTGTTAGAACTAAGATCCCCAGAATTAAGGAAGTGCCAGTTTTGTAGTCTGTCTTTAATATTAATAAAGTTAATTAAGCAGAAAAAAAGACTGAGTTAGCACACATTAAATAAAGGGCTTTTACTGGTACATTGTCTCTAGAAATCCAGATTAACATCTCAGTCTGTGTGACAATCTTCTTCTCATGTGTATAGTCGGAACACTTTAATGGAAAACTCTGCAAATATGGTGAAGATGGGGATAACTTTACAGGGACAAATGAAAAGCAGCCAAAATTATATTATTTCAGCTAAAGCCAGCTCAGTGATTGAACTTTCTAGGAGGTTAGAATATACTACCTATTGCTTTCAAAGATGGCAAATCAGTTTCTGGTACTGGTGGTCACCTAAGGAATTCTCAAATGAAGTATCTAAGCAAGTTTCCTCAATTCAGGAGGTATTGGATAGGGAGAATAGGGACTTTGTCCTGTGCCCTGAGGAAAGATAAATTCTAATCTTTGAGATTCAATTACAATAGCACTGCATTAATCTTGTTTACATTTTTTTTAATAGGGAGGTTAAGGAGTTTAAAGTTTATGTGTTCGGTTCAGTTTTTAAAGTTTTTTTTAATGTACTTGTGTAAATTAAGGCTTGTCTACACTGACCTAGTGTGCTGGGGTATAAATCTACCTTGATATCACACATTAAAAATTCCAGTGTGCTTTGATGTACTGCTGTTTCACACAACAGCACATCAAAGCACACTACCAAGCACTACCAACAGCAGGGGCCACAATGCATTATGATCAGTGGAACGGGAGTCAGGGGAGATACCACTGTTGATGGTTTATAACAGTTGAACAAGGAATGTGGAGTTATTTCCAGCCTAACACAACCATATGGACAGAGCAGTCTACAGGGCTTAACAAAAGTTTCACTTGTTCAAGTTAAATTGCATTCAGTTTCACACTTTGTGGATGAAACATACATGACCAGTTAGTACATGGCGGGGTACTGAGCTGCAGATCTACACCTCAGCTTGCTGTGCAAGAAGTCTCAGTGTGTCTCTGTGTAGACAAGCCCTTTGACTGGCATACTGAAACTGGGCCTAAACTAGCTCCTCAAGTTCAAATGCCTTTCAGATGTTAAGCATTTATGTCTAAAGCCTCCTCACCACTGAGTCTGACCTAGGCCCTACAGTTTTGGGTCTGAATCATATTCAAAACTGGAAAAGGCCTATTTGTCAGTTACAAAACAGTTCAATTCTTATGAAAACAGGTGTTCTTATGAAATATTGGCCCAAGAAGGTGAAAATCTTGTTAGTAGAACTGCTATCATAAGATTTCTACCATTTGAGACATTTCTATAATACTAAAACTGAGAACTAGTCTAGAGTGGGCTAGATCCATCTCTAATCGAAGCAAACATACAAATTCACTTTTGAGGGCACAGCTTCATAATACAAAACAGGGTGAGGAAGGAAGCTGTTTGGATTTTAACTCTTTAAACAAGAATAAAACAATCTTGTTTTTTTTTCCCATTCCCTCTTTGCCCCCACGGCCACCCCCAAGAAATGGTACTTGGTCATTGTGTAGACTAGGGGTCGGCAACATTCGGCACGCGGCTCGCCAGGGTAAGCACCCTGGCGGGCCGGGCCAGTTTTATTTACTTGCTGACGCGGCAGGTTCGGCCGATCGCGGACCCCCCTGGCCGCGGTTCGCCGTCCCGGGCCAATGGGTGTGGTGAGAAGTGGCGCGGGCGAGCGATGTGCTGGCTGCGGCTTCTCGCCGCCCCCATTGGCCCGGGACGG